>NC_080736.1:11050000-11272500 GCF_019097595.1 Hemibagrus wyckioides | reverse complement strand
CTGGAAATGTCTTGATGATGACAAAGGCCTTCAGTAATTCATGTAATTACTCTGTACAGTCACGGTGAGCAGAAAGGAGCCTCAGCATGTACAACACATCAAACATTGAGGTAGATGAGCTACAATAGCAGAAGACCAAGAGAAGATCAGGAATCTGAGAGCAATGCTACTTTGAGCATTGTCGCCCAACCTGGACACAACTAGAAAAAGATCAAGCAATGGTATACACCGATCAGGGATAACATTATGAGCACTGAGAGGTGAAGTGAATAACACTGATTATCTCCTCATCATGGCACCTGTTAGTGGGTGGGATATATTAGGCAGCAAGTGAACATTTTGTCCTCAAAGTTGATGTGTTAGAAGCAGGATAAATTGGCAAGCGTAAGGATTTGAGCGAGTTTGACAAGGGCCAAATTGTGATGGCTAGATGACTGGATCAGAGCATCTCCAAAACTGCATCTCTTGTGTGGTGTTCCCGGTCTGCAGTGGTCAGTGTCTCTCAAAAGTATCCTTTAAGTCCTGTAAGTTGTGATGTCGGGTGTCTATGGGCAAATTACAGGACTTAAAGGATCTGCTGCTGCTAACATCTTGGTGCCAGATACCACAGCACACCTTCAGGGATCTGGTGGAGTCCATGCCTCGACAGGTCAGAGCTGTTTTGGCAGCAAAAGTGGGATCAACACAATATTAGGCAGGTGGTCATAATGTTAAGGCTGATCGGTATAAATGTTCAAAGCATCCTGGAACAGTTAGAGGTCTTGATCTCAGATATATACACACACAATATATTGACAGGTCAAAGTTTGTAGACACCTGACTTGTTGAACATCCCATTCAAGATTTATTTCCCTTTACTCCTATAATAAGCTTCACTCTTCTGGGAAAGCTTTCCACTAGATGTTGGATTATGGCTGTGGGGATTTGTGTTCATTCAGCTACAAGAGCATCAGTAAGATCAGTGGGGTGCAGTCAGTGTTCCAGTTCATCTTAAAGGTGTTCAGAGGGATTGAGGTCAGTCTCTGTGCAGGACACTCGGGTTCTTCCGCTCCAGGCTTGGCAATCTCTCTCGCTTTGTTCACAGGGATATTGTGAGCTGGAACATGTTTCAGTAAAGGGAAATTGTAATGCTGCAGAATTCAGACATTCTGAACAATCGCATGCTTGCGACTTTCAGCAACAGTTTTGGGAAGAAACACATGTGAGTGTGATGGCCAGGGGTCTACCAATTTTGGCCTTACATTTACATTTCTGGCTTTTGGCAGACACTCTAATCCAGAGCGACTTACAATTTATCTCATAACTGAGCAACTGAGGGTTAAGGGCCTTGCTCAGGGGCCCAGCAGTGACAGCTTGGTGGATCTGGGATTCGAACTGACAGCCTTCTGTTCAGCATAAACAGCATAAACAGAAAGCTTAATATTGGCACCTCCTCACTGTTTACTTGTTTTCTGATAATGACGATCATGGACCTGATGTATATTTCATAAAGTTCCTTTCAGAAACCCAGTTCTCTTTAGCGAGTCAGCTAGAGCAGCGTACGCACTTACTGCATGCCGGGTTCCAGTGGTTTGCTCCCGTGCCTCGTAAGAATTCAGGAGCTATACATTGTGGTATGGCGAGAATCAATAGCTGTACTTCATTCCTTTGTGTTTCTGAATCCCTCCCCCTTTCCTTTCCCAATGCAGCGCTGCTCTCAGCTCCACCACAAAAGCTCATTTGTCTGAACACATCTGCCGTGCCTGTCTGACTGGTAGCTCTACAATGCCTAATGTCTAGTTTGACTCACGACGATTCCTAACAATGCAGACAAATCTTGTATACGAGGCTTTTCTTTTTTTGCAGCAGCTTCATTGAACTTTTTATTTACTCTGCATGTATTGTTCGTCTCTACAAGCGCATGAATTCAGTTATAGCCGTTTTGTGCCTATAACTGTTTGTCTTTGTATAGTGGATGAATGATCCGGTCATTGCAACACAGCGTTTTACAGCACTGTAGCCCTCGAGTACCTTTTTCCTCTAAGCCTGCATTCCAGTACCGAGTTTAAACACGCCTTCAAACCCTCCGCACTGTTTTTCATCTATGTCACGTGCATTTGCAGCACAAAAAGTGTAGCAATGGGCTGTTTTTTTTTGTAGGATTACGCCAGATCTTGGGAGCAAAGTAAAATACAGCTTTTACCAAGCCGTGTTATCACAGGAGGGAGTTCCCTCACTCTTCAGTCTGATACTTAGACTTTCACTACATAGAATACTGCGTCACGGTCGTAGGAGGTGCGTAGGCACAGTGAGCCGCTGAGATCTCCACCCACATATTAGTTTTCCCATTTAGTCTCTGCTGGAGGAGCAGCAGGTTGAAGGTCACACGCTTACCACTCTGGATGTGTGAACTTATCAGCAGTGGTGTGATGGAGGGTGTGTTTTCACTTCCTCATACGTTTCTGCAACACTGAGACCGCACGTGAAGCAATTGTAGCTAAACTCTGACTTCACATCTCCAGGTGTTACATCAGTTTGTTCTCTTAACTGCCATTTTATGTAGATGACCAGAAAGACTCGTATACAATGACAAAATGGCGGTTAAATGCTAAGGGTATACGATAAAGTCTGCGTCGAAAAGGCGATCGGGTTCTTTTTTTTTTCGCTAATGGGTGGAGTTTACATAATACAGCTGCCATATTGAGTATCGTTTGTGTTTATGCTTTAAACACTGAGCTGCTTCTTACAGAATCTGGATACACTCCAGGTTTCCTCTTGAGTAAATCCATGGCACCATCTTAAAGGGCGTTCCCTTGCTTTCTTTCTTTTTGAGTCAGTAGGCTTCAGGAGCAAAACATGTCCAAATAATATTGCAGCTAAAGCAATTTTTCTCAAAAAAACCCCAAAAACATTGTAGATACATTTGGAAATTTTGGACTAATAGAAAAAACCAACACAATACAATCCATCTGGGAAGGACCCTTCATTTGTCTTGCGTCTTGGGTTTCTTGTTTATTCCCCATAAGCGGCAGTTGAAAGGCCCAGACAAGCAGAAAATTGCCAAGACGTTGTCATGCGTTTATATGGTTTGAGGGAAATAGTCTTGGGACCTGGAGTCTGTATTAAGTCCACAACAGAGAATGAGAAGAAAAAAAAACAACATATCTGTCAGTCAGGGTTCAGTGAAGGTGGGATTCTGGGAGCTTATAGGCTTTTTTTGTTCTGTTCACTACTTAACGATTTTTGTGTTTGGACATATTTGTTCAAATACATGTGAAAGATTCGTTTCAAAATCCCCACTGAAGTATATAACCAGCTCCAGAATTATTTGCACCTTTCATAAAAATGAATAAACACATTTACTGAAAAAAGAACAGCCCAAGTGGAGTTATAAGGAGCAGTCAGAGTGAGAAAAGCATTATAAAGGGGTATTTGGTGTATGGTAACATCATCACAGAGTGCAGCAGGAGTAAAACAGGTACCAGAGAACTTCGGTGCCAATGTTGAACATCTAGAACCCTCGCTGCTGAACCACAGAGCAAAGCACATGATGTTGCAGTCATGTGCTCTCAGTAATCAGAGCGTGGCAGTGTCAGAAGTCACTTTAACCCCTCGTGCCAGTCTCCTGATCCGGGCATCGTGGTGTGTAGAGAGTTTTTGTGCAACATGACCATTCACTGTTCACACTCGAACAATGCCGCTCTGTGTCTCTCCCTTCTTTTCTTCTGGAAAGCAGAACATTAGTGCTTTAGGGTAAAGACTGTGTGGATGTAAGCTGCAGGGTGGCTATGTAAAGAACGCATATTGGACATGTATAGGCTGGTCTGGACACGTGTGCCCTCCTACACACCATGAGATCTTATTGTGTGGTGCTCCGGAGGAATGAATGTTGTGCTTCACTAATTTATCTCTAATCTCTCATTAACCCCAGACATTCCTTTCAGTCAGGATTCATAAGATAGGCACTACTTTTCTATTTATTACCCTGTTTTATTTCAGGAAATAAAAAAATAAAAAAAGCTCCATGATTCCATAATACCCAGAGACTCATACCTGTGAAAGTGTAGACATTTGTTTTATGATGCATTTACCAATTTTAGGAAACAATATTTGATTTCATTCGCAGCTTGGGAAGGGAAGTGATGCAATATCTCCACAGCCTGCACATACACTATGTTGCCAAAAGTTTTGGGACACCCCTCCAAATCATTGAATTCAGGGGTTGGGCTCGGCCCCTTAGCTCCAGTGAAAGGAACTCTTAATGCTTCAGCATACCAAGACATTTTAGACAATTTCATGCTCCCAACTTAGTAGGAACAGTTTGGGGATGACCCCTTCCTGTTCCAACATGACTGCACACCAGTGCAC
Organism: Hemibagrus wyckioides; assembly: GCF_019097595.1. Classification (NCBI taxonomy): domain Eukaryota; kingdom Metazoa; phylum Chordata; class Actinopteri; order Siluriformes; family Bagridae; genus Hemibagrus; species Hemibagrus wyckioides. The sequence continues at coordinate 11,268,153 of NC_080736.1, read as the reverse complement.
AAAGCAAGGTCCATATAGACATAGATGAGTGAGTTTGTTGTGGAGGAACTTGACTGGCCTTCACCTCAACCCGATAGAATACCTATCCCAAAGGGAGATAGAACACCTATCCCTCATTCTTCATCCCAAGAATTAGAGTAGAGACTGTGAGCCAGGCCTTCTCATCCAGCATCAGTGCCTGACCTCACAAATGTACTTCTAGAGGAATGGTCAACAATTCTCATAAACACACTCCTAAACCTTATGGAAAGCCTTCCCAGAAGAGTTGAAGCTGTTATAGCTGCAACATCATATTACATTCATGTGCATGTAGTAAAGGCAGATGTCCCAAAACTTTTGCCAATATAGTGTGTATATTTAATATGTCAGGTTTTAGTTGTTGTATTTTTATAATGTTTTAATGAATTTTTTACTGAGTATTGAAGGCTGAGACACACGCTTCATTTCACTGTATAGAAAATGTATCATCTTGAGACACCGTTCTCGCTGTCTGACACAGGAAATGGACCTGCTGATAGAGGAGAGAATTATGTGCTGCTTTTGCGCAGTGGTTCATCCCTGGTGAATCCTGTGTGTGTGTGTGTGTGTACCTGTGTGGATTTGCATATATATATGTGTGTGTGTGTGTGTTTGTCTTTCTGTCTATTTAATATAGATACCAGCACAGGGACAGACTGCCAGGCTGCTAGATGTGTGTGCGTGTGTGTGTGTGTCCTTCCTGCAGACACACAACGTCTCCTTAAAGGCAGTGTTTAGTTTTGATTAATGTGTTGTTCCTTTTCCTCAGGTGTGTGTGTGTGTGTGTGTGTGTGTGTGTGTGTGTGTGTGTGTGTGTGCGTGCGCGCGTGCGCTCTATCGCCAGCGCTTAACATTTACACTGCTAATAAATCCCCACACAAACAGGACTTCTCTCCATGATGAAAAGTCTTTCCTGGCAAAAACTCTGCTTAATAATTTGTCATCTTTTTGACACTATATACATGATTTTATTTTTCATTTCCTGTCTTGTGTCCTGTGCCTGCTCTGCTGTTCTCTCACTCCTACATCACAGAAGTGTTTCACAAGGCTTTGGAACAAATGCAGATGAACATGTTTGCTCTCAGCGTGATTTCTTTAAGTTAATCATAATGTCATGTCGAATCTCAGGCTTTAGCAATTAGATTTTTTTCATGCTACTTTAGTGCTAGCATTTGGAAAGGAAAGAGAGGTGTTTAAAACTCACACAGTATTGCTTTAATACTTAAATATAGATTTACTGACAGCTTTATCTGCCTGTTCATATATTCCTGCTCCAGATGACTTTGGCGTCGTGCGAAAATATCAACAAACATTGATTTTGTACCAATTTATTGGTTCACTTTCTCAATGGTTTTTTTTCACTACACTGTAAATCAACAGATCTAAAGGGAAATGACTAAAGCTGTGTCTTTTTTTCCTTTTTCTATACCCACTTTATTCCTAATTAGGGTCACGGGGGTCTGCTGGAGCCTATCCCAGTGCACATTGGGCGAAAGGCAGGGGTACACTCTGGACAGGTCACCAGTCCATCAGATATAGATAGACAACCACACACACTCACACTCACTCCTATGGGCAATTTAGAATTACCAATCCACCTAATGTTCATGGACTGTGGGAGGAAACTGGAGTACCCAGAGTAAAGCCACGCAGGCACAGGAAGAACATGCCTGTTCGAACCTGGGATTTGAACCCAGGACCTTCTTTGCTGTGAGGCAACAGTGCTGACCACTAAGCCACCATTTATAGCACAGATATGTTTCCAGAAAATGAAACTCGTGAAGCACCACAGTGTTATTTCTGTTCAGTGAAAGCTGTAATTCTGCTTTCATATGTACCGTGTGACAGTGCCATCTTCACCGAGAGCAGACGAAGTCCGGTCACGTGAGCGACGATGACCGTTAGTGATAAGATATGGGCGTGTCCAGTGTCGTGACAAATTCGAGAAATGTTTTGCGAATATGATGTAGATATACATATGAAGTTTATACACAGATCCTAAATCTCTCTCCTGAATGTTTTATTTCAGTTTCAAGAAAACTGATTTGGAATGCTAGTTGCTCCTCCCTCTGATTGTTACTATGGTAACCAGCAGTGGTTTTAATGTTATGCTTTGCATATTACGACTTGATTCTCAACCTGTTACACTTTTATTTTAGTATTTAGAGTTTTTTCCTCATAATATCATAATCTGTGGCATTAACCCAGTGTCTCGGGTCAGTCGAGTTCTCACCTTTTCCAACTTTTTGTTCTGAGTGAGATTGTTATGAAGCTCAGTTTCTCAGAGGTTAAAGTTAGACTGAAGAGAAGTGGTGCACAAAATAATAATCACCCTTTTAGTCGCATTTCTATCTCAGATAAAACACTACAACAGATACAGCCTAACTAGAGTACTATAGTGATTGTCTGTTCTTACACTGAGAGAGAGAGAGAGAGAGAGAGAGAGAGAGAGAGATTACAAACAATAAATATATAACACTATACATTTATTATTAAAAATTTAGGGAAAGAGAGACTAATTAAAGAAGGGATGCACTGTTGGTATGTCCTGTACAGCTTTATTTATTCCCTCTCTCTCTCTCTCTCTCTCTGTGTGGACGAGTGGAGGCGTTTATCGCTGTCACCCAGGTGGAGACTCCTGAGCAGCTTCTTTAACACACAGCAGCCCTCATCCATCTCCCTCTCTCTGTCCTCTAACCACATCTTTCACTCTTCTCCTTTACATCCTTCTCTGTCTCTGTCGTCCAGTTTCCTTCCCTTTATCTTCCTCTTTTCCGCTTGTCGTGTAAATCCCTTCATCTCGGACATTTCTCAACGCTTGCACCAGTAAAGGAGTTCACTCATCCAAACTGTTTCCTTTCTGTCTTTCAGTTAATGGATGGAAAAACGAATGGAACAAGCTGTTCCTGTTATCTAAAACTGCACATTTTGCACATCAAAATAAAAGCGATCAATAACTATGAAAATGACTAATTTTGCGGCACTTTATAAAAGAGTCTATTATATATTTTTCTTTACTAACTTTTGGCGTGTGTAGTGTCAGGGTGTGTGTAGTGTCAGGGTGTGTGTAGTGTCAGGGCGTGTGTAGTGTCACGGTGTGTGTACAGTGTCACGGTGTGTGTATAGTGTTACGGTGTGTGTAGTGTCACGGTGTGTGTATAGTGTTACAGTGTGTAGTGTCACGGTGTGTGTATAGTGTTACAGTGTGTAGTGTCACGGTGTGTGTATAGTGTTACGGTGTGTGTAGTGTCACTGTGTGTGTATAGTGTTACGGTGTGTGTAGTGTCACGGTGTGTGTATAGTGTTACAGTGTGTAGTGTCATAGTGTCTAGCATTATGGTGTGTAGTGTCACATTGTATAACATCCCAGTGTATAGTGTCACATTGTATAACATCCCAGTGTGTAGTGTCATGGTGTCTAGCATCACATTGTCATGGTGTGTAGTGTCATGGCGTATACCAGCACACCGTATAGACTCAGTGTATAGCAGCACAGTGTGTAGTGTGACATTGTGTAGCAGCATGCTGTGCTGCATGTATGGCAGCAGGGTGTGTGGCATTGTCAGACAGACTCGTATAATATATTACATTATATTGTATTATATTAAATTATGAAAATGTTGTTTAGAAATGTTTTATTGGTGAGTGTCAGTGTGATTGACAGTTCAGAGAGAGAGTGTGTGCTCTCCCTCCCACCCCGAGAGCACACTCAGTCCAGACTGCCAGCCACGGGGCTTCCTCCTGATTCAGATTATTCACTGACTAGAGTGAGCAGGTTTCAGGAGCTTGATGACTTTTAAATGTGCTCCAGCCCCCAAAAAATCTGAAAGGAAATGCAGTGCATCAACGACTGCTCGTGTCAGCATGAAATGAAAACAGAGTTTGTTTCCAGTCCTTGCTGTGTGTTATTTGTGGTGGAAACAGCAGTGTTGTCCTACTTTACTACATCAAACCGCATGGAGTAGCTGCACAGTGTAGCAACAAGGTGTGTAGCAGCACAATGTGGAGGATGTGTAGTGGTATGATATGTAGCAGCACAGGGTTTTGTGTCACTGTGTATAGTGTCACAGTGTGTGTATAGTGTCACAGTGTGTGTATAGTGTCATGGTGTGTGTATAGTGTCACGGTGTGTGTAGTGTCACGATGTGTATAGTGTCACGGTGTGTGTATAGTGTCACGGTGTGTGTAGTGTCACGATGTGTATCGTGTCACGGTGTATATGTTATGGTGTGTATAGTGCCACGGTGTATATGTTATGGTGTGTATAGTGTCACGGTCTGTGTAGTGTAACAGTGTATATGTTATGGTGTGTATAGTGTCACGGTCTGTGTAGTGTAACAGTGTGTATGTTATGGTGTGTATAGTGTCACGGTCTGTGTAGTGTAACAGTGTGTATGTTATGGTGTGTATAGTGTCACGGTCTGTGTAGTGTAACAGTGTGTATGTTATGGTGTGTATAGTGTCACGGTCTGTGTAGTGTCACAGTGTGTATGTTATGGTGTGTATAGTGTCACGGTCTGTGTAGTGTAACAGTGTGTATGTTATGGTGTGTATAGTGTCACGGTCTGTGTAGTGTAACAGTGTGTATGTTATGGTGTGTATAGTGCCACGGTGTATATGTTATGGTGTGTTTAGTGTCACGGTCTGTGTAGTGTAACAGTGTGTATGTTATGGTGTGTATAGTGTCACGGTCTGTGTAGTGTCACAGTGTGTAGAGTGACACTGTATAGAAGTGTGTAGTGTCAGGGCGTATACCAGCACGCCGTATAGAATCACAGTGTGTAGTAGCACATTGTGTAGCAGCATGCTGTGTTGCATGTATGGCGGCAGGGTGTGTGGCGTCACGGTGTATAGCGTCACGGTGTGTGTCATCGCAGTGTGTAGCCGCGGCTGCTTCAGCAGACGAAACTAGGAAATCACCTTGTGCTGCCAATTGTTGCGTCACTGTAACCAGTTAAAAGCGAAGCGTTCCGGCTGCTTTGCTGCGCGCCGCTACGCTGCTGCCAGCATGAAGAGTTTGCATCTCATCCTGCTGGCTGAAGCACCATCTGTTCCTCTGCCATTCCTGTTCCTGTGCAACATCAAATTTACATCCTGATTACTACAAGTATATCAGTAATTAATTATTTCATACACTCAACAGACACTTTTGCGTTTTCGGATGACACAGATCTGATCTTTACTCTTAGAGTGTGTTGTGTGTGGAAGTCGGCTGTCTCAGAGACATTTTTAGATGGAGAGACAGTCTAGTTTAGTAGAGAGCGTGAGGACAGCTGTGTCCTTCGTGCACAGTCTGGACGTTGCAGGACAAGCGCGAAGTATTTCACCAGATCAGACGGAGCACAGAAAGAGGCGGTGGAACGTGAAAATGTAGCTCAGGAACCTCAGGAACCATCACTGCTTTTGTAGCAGATCAGTCACGTTCCATTCACTTTACATTCACTTCTTTCAGTTCAGTTTGGTTTGTTGTCACAGAGCAGATATACAGAAATACGTTTTGGAATTTAGAAACCGATCCCTAATGAGCGAACCAGAGGTGACGTTGGTGAGAAAAAACTCCTTGAGAGAAACCTTGAGAGGAACCAGTCTCAGAAGAGAACCTCATCCTCATCTGAGTGACACCAAAGACTGAGATTAGAAATCAGTTCCCTTCTATAACCCGGTACACACACACTGAACACACACCATACACAGCAGTACACACGCACACTGCACACACACACACTGAACACACACCATACACAACAGTACGCACACACACTGCACACACACACTGAACACACACCATAGTCCCATACCCCATACACCATGCCCACACACGCACTGTACTGATGTGAACCCCGAAGAGAACGATCCTCATGGTATCATGGTGCATGCCTCCTCCTGTTCCTTTTACAGCAGTGACTTATCTGAGTGTATTTCTTTTTAAAACACAAACTCTCAGATTATTTAGCGCTAATGAGGAGGCGTCAGTGTGCTGTTGAACAAGCTCTCTGATCTACTGAGACAAGACCTGACACTTCCTCCTGGAATTTATCAACTGTATATATACAATACACACACACTGAACACACACCGTACACATAATACACACACACACACACACACACACACACACACACACACACTGAACACACTCCGTACATATAATACACACACACACACACACTGAACACACACCGTGCACATAATACATACACACACACTCAAACACCATACACACACCGTACACATAATACACACACACACAGAACACACACCGTACACATAATACATACACACACACACACACTCAAACACCGTACACACACTGAACACACACCATACTCACACAGTGCACACACCATACACCCTGTACACACAATGCACACACACCATACACCCTGTACACACAATGCACACACACCATACACCCTGTACACACACCGCACACACACCATACACCCTGTACACACACCGCACACACACCATACACCCTGTACACACACCGCACACACACCATACACCCTGTACACACACCGCACACACACCATATATACACCATACACATTTTTTACACACACACTGAACACACACCGTATACACACCATACACCCTGTACACACACTGTACACACACTGAACACACCATGCGCACACACACTGAACAAACACCACACAGACACACATTGTACACACACCGAACACACACCATACACCCTGTACACACATACACACACTGTACACACACTGCACTGATTGAAGTTCCTGTATGGTGTTAAGTGGTGTATCAGAGCTGAGCTTGTATGATAATGTGATATAGAAAATAAATCCACTGCAATAAAACACTTCTTCGTTTGTTTCTTTCTCCCCCTGGTTTGCGTGTTTGTCGTTCTGAGCGCATGCACCCGAAATGCTGCACGTTAAATACAGTCTGCAGCGCAGTAAACAGCAGAAGCTAACGCTTTCCGCTCATCTTCAAGAACAACACTAGAACACACTCATGTGGCGCTTCTCATTACTTTAATTACGCTCCCTCCTTCCTTGCCCCTGCCTCTCCTCCTCCTCCTCGCCTCGGAGAAAGGAAGCAAAGACTGAAGAATGGAGTTTGTTTTCTAAACAAGTCGAGCGAATTCACCGAAGCGTCACGGCAATGAAGGTTAATCAGAACAGAGTACGCTCTTTCAGACCTACAGTGTAGAAATTCAAGCGTTTCAGTCAAACCCAAACTGATTCATCGTCAATAATTTTGATTACTTTTCTCTCATCGTTGTTCAGCTGTCAGTCACGCCAGCGCTTCATATCAAAGCTGCTTTCCAGTTCAGTCTGAAGCAGAACGCTGAGCTCTTTTTCAGGCTCTGTGTGTTTGGTTTGCATGATGTCTTATTGTGGTGTTGTATTTCCAGATGCTGTCATTGTTCTCAGTGTTCAGTATTTAGTTGTGATGAGTGATTACTCAGGATTACACTGTTTTGTGATCACAGAAATGAACACAAAAAACTTTTCAATATTCCGAGAAGCCTGGGATTAAGGACAGTAACAATCAACATTTAACCAAGAAATGTGTAGAATAGTGGATATAGTGACAACACACACACACACACACACCATACACAGACTGTACACACACAACATAATCATACAGAGCACACAGTATACACATACACTGAACACACACTGAATACACAGACTGTACACACACTATACACATACATTGAACACATACACTATACCCACATGGGATACACACCATACAAAAACAACACACACACCGTACAAACACTGAACACACAGAAACACACCGTACACACACTGAACACACACCATACACACACTGAATACGCACACCATACACACACACACCATACACACGCTGAATGCACACACATACTGAACACACACACTGAAAACACATACACACCATACACATACTGAACACACACACACACACCATACACATACTGAACAGACACACACACAGTGAACAGTGAGAAACAGTGAACACACATGCACACACACACTGATCACACTCACAGACAGTACACATACACAGATGCATACCATACACACACCATGTACACACACTCACTGTACACACACTGAACACACACCATGCACATGTATAATAGTTGACATAGTGAAGCTTTCTGAGGAGAAAACACTTCATGTTCGTATCTCTTTTTTGGGGTGTGGGGTGGGGGGTGGGTGTGGGTGTTGGTGTTGTGTTTGGATCAGGCTGTAGTGGCCTGATCCAAACATCACATCAACAGGAAATGCGTGCTGGCTCACACAGTGTCTCTCACATCCCCCTCACACATATGTTGATATGATTCAGCGTTTATGGTTAGGGGGTGTGTGTGTGTGCAGTGTGTTCAGTGTTTGTGTGTTCAGTGTATTTACTGTGTGTGTGTTCAGTACAGTGTGTGTTCAGCGTTTCTCTGTGTTCAGTATGTGTACAGTGTGTGTTCAGTGTTTCTCTGTGTACAGTGTGTGTTCAGTGTGCGTATGGTGTGTGTGTGTGTATGTGTGTTCAGGGTTTGTGTGTGTGTGTGTGTACGGTTTGTGTGTGTGTGTACTGTGTGTGTGTGTGTGTGTGTGCGCTCAGTGTGTGCATGCTCAGTGTGTGTGTACATGTGTTTAGTGTGTGTGTGTGTTCAGTGTGTGTGCGCGCTCAGTGTGTGTGTATGTGTGTTTAGTGTTTGTGTGTGTAGTGTGTGTGTTCAGTGTGTGTACGGTGTGTGTGTTTATTCAGTGCTTGTGTGTGTTCAGTGTATGTACGGTGTGTGAGTGTGTTTGTGTGTGTTTATTCAGTGCTTGTGTGTGTTCAGTGTGTGTACGGTGTGTGTGTGTTTGTGTGTGTGTGTATTCAGTGTTCAGTGTGTGTACGGTATGTAGGGAAAAACATGGAAGAGTCTTTTCTCAGGGCAGGTTATTATTAGCACACAGCCATAGTGTATCAGGAAGGTGCTCATTTTCCGAGTGGAGGAAGGATGTAATACACCACAGCAACACACACTCTACACAATGGGCTTGATCTGAGCACATCTGCATGCAGCACAGCGCCGCATTCACTGCTTTGCTGTTACTTTCTGTCCCACACGCTTATTAAAAGCGAGTCTGAGTCCAGCTTCATCACATTTTCTTTTCAAGAAAGTGAGGCTGGAGTTTCTGACTGTAGCTCCATCACAAGTGTCAGGTCAATGCTCTTCAGTAATGCAGCTGTTACTCCAGATGTGAAGAGACATAGCTCAAATCTCTGTGCTGTAGTTCAACACTAATGTTATGTTTTCATTCTCTTTCTCCATCAATTCCTTCTTCCTATTCTTTCTTTCTAACTTTCTTTGCACATTTCCTCTGCCCTTTCTTCCTTTTTCCTTTTCCATTCTGCTCACTCCTTCCTTCCTTCCTTCCTTTAAATCTTTCTTTCTATTATACATTTCATTTCTTTGTATTTGGTCATTCTTTATTTCCCTGTCCTTCTATCCTTCCTTTTTTTCCTCGCTTCCCCTTTTTCATTCCTTCTGTTGCTTCCATTCTTCCATTCTTTTATTCTGCCTCTTTACCTCATCCTCTTTTCCTTTCCTCTTTCTTGTATTTCTCTCCTTGTGCTGTCTTTTCCTTTTTGCTTTTCTTTTCATTTTTCCTTCCTTCCTTCCTTCCTTCCTTCCTTCCTTCCTTCCTTCCTTCCTTCCTTCCTTCCTTCCTTCCTTCTGCACTTTCTATCCTTACCTTTGATCTACCTTCTTACATCCACTGTCCCTTTTCCCTTTCCTCATTTTCTCTTCCTTATTTTTACTTTCCTTCTTTACTTTCTTTTCTCTTCCCCCTCCTTTTCTCTCTCTCTCTCTCTCTCTCTCTCTCTCTCCAGGTCAGTATGAGAATCGCCTGAACAAGTACATTCGGCACTTCGAGGGTTTGTCCTACGACACAAACACCCTTCACAGCAAACACCAGAGAGCTAAAAGGGCAGTGTCTCAGGAGGACAAGTTCGTCCATCTGGAGTTCCACGCTCATGGCAGGTGAGTTCACCACCACACCTGCACGCTAACTGTGATTATGTATAGAGATGTGATCATTTTCCCATGATGCCTGTCTGTCAGAGAGACCGGGGCTCCGTGTTGGCTTTTACGAAGACGGCTGTTCCTGGTCTGCACAGAGAGTCAGGGCTATAACAGCTGAGTCTGTACAGAAATACCATCCAAAATGACCTTTTGAGACACACCAGATAGGAATCTTTAATTTGCGAAGTCACATAAACAAAGAAAAGCAGCGCAAACAAATAAGTAGGACACAAACCAGTCCAGCGGCTGAGCAGAAATATCCTTAATATCCTATTAACAAGATATATAAATAATGAGGCGAGGCGAGGTCCTGGGGATCTGATGGAGCCACAGCTGCACAGCTGTTTAATCACAGGGTGGCTGAACATGGTGCCATGTTATAGTCGATGGTTTTGTACTGGTGCTAGAAGGCAGTGTGGTATAATTACAGCTGATGTCTAGCTCTTAACCTCTGCCCTTGTAGTTTTACTCAAACAAACGAACCGGAAGACTCATCTACCAGAATCTGACTGAATACAGCCATTGCGTCTAAATACACTTGGATTCAGAGATGCTGTGGAGCATTCTGTCTGTTATATTAAGGCCAGCATTAAGGACGTGGCTGCAGTGATGTCCTCCACACAGCAGATGATGTAAACGGGTCTTGCTGTGTAAAAGCCAGCGCTGTTGAATTGTCTCTGCATTCAGCACGTTTCTGTGTAAAAATACTACTGCAGAGCTTTATTTATGGGAGCTGCTGTTCGGCTGATTTCCTCATCACTCCTGTTTGCATTGCTTGTCTATGTTTAAAAGAAGAACCGGCAGGTTTGGGACAAAAAGAGAATGGAGGAAATGATGCTGCTAATACAAAATTGGTGTTTGGTGAATAATAATGAATAAAAATGCAGGGTAGTTTAGTGGTTGGCACTTTGCAAGGTTGGGGGTTAGATTCCCACCTCTGCCTTGAGTGCATGGGGTTTGCATTTCCTTCCTGTGCGTCAGGAATTTTCTTGGGGTTTCCTCCCTCAGTCCAGAGACATGAGTTGTAGGTTGACTGGCATCTCTAGATGGTCCATAGTGTGTGAATCGATGTGTGTGTGAGAGAGAGACAGATGTGTCCTATTATGAGCTGGCACCTCGTCCAATGTGTCCTGAGTCCCTGACACTCTGTGAAGGACAAGTGGTACAGAAATTGAAGGATAGATGGGATGGTGGAGGGAGGGAGGAAGGGATGGATGGGGGGATGGATGGATGGATATATAGAAGGATGGATGGATATATGGATGGATGGATGGATATATAGAGGGATGGATGGATATATAGAGGGATGGATGGATGGAGGGATATATAGAGGGATGGATGGATATATGGATGGATGGATGGATGCATGGATATATAGAGGGATGGATGGATATATGGATGGATATATAGAGGGATGGATGGATATATGGATGGATGGAGGGTTATATAGAGGGATGGATATATAGCGGGATGGAGGGATATATGGATGGATGGATGGATGGATGGATGGATGATTCACCTTGTGGTCATTTTAAATGTGTTTGATGTCGCACTATAAACAAGGAGCCGTACTTTGTTTCTCACAATGTCCAGTGCTTTTGTTTTCATCATCCAGTAGCTTCTGTAATAAATAAAAAAATGTAAACAGGAATAAAGCACTTTTCTGACATCTTCCTTCAGGGTGATGTTGGTCCACTGGTTCACTACATGCTGCATCACACCACCCTGCTGTTAATTATTTTCCTACAGCACTATTATACTGTTAGATTTATTCATCACAGCGATCCAGTTTGGTTTGTAGCGTCGTTGGATCATAGTGTTTTTAACTTGTTCTTTATCGGAATGTCTCTCCGAGAGCTTTGACCACCTCATGCATGAAACTGGTACAGTTACATCTGCTGTAGTGCTGGTTGTATAACTGCTTTCTGTTTTCCTTCAATTCGAAGAAAAGAAGAGAAACTCTGCTCTCATTCTGTCTCACACACATTACATGACCCAGCAGATTTATTTACAATCCTTATGTAGTTGCACTTCCTTCTGTCTCGTGCTCTCTCTCACTCTCTCTCTCTCTCTCTCTCTCTCTCTCTTCATCAGGACATGAAAGTCCACTCCATGTCCTAAAAATACTCACTCCCAGGAGGAAGCCAGTCATTTTCAGCTTCCCTCACAGTGGGTTCAGTAGTGACTGACAGTTTGTGTTCCACAAATGGCTCCTTTCGCCCTGTTGTCCTTCTGCTAATTCTAAGATTTGCCAAGGGTTTACAAAAATGTAAATGGCGTAGGCGTGGGATCAGTGAAGGAATCCGAGCTCGGATAGCACCAGTAACCCAGTCATTATGATCTGCTTTAACTCTATCGTATGTCAGTTAGACATGAGAATCAGAGCCACGCTGTGGAGCACAGAGTACAGATATTTGTTATTTATAGAGAATATTATTTTTTATTAGTTACACTTTATTGAATACGTATTTTCTAAGATCTTTTAAACAGTTTGAATTTTACATATATTGTATACTACTTGTGGGAGAGGAAAATATTTAAATGTAGGTATTATTTTGTCACGCTTGTGCTTTACTTAAATATCATTGTAATTGATGTACTGTTATCGAAGTACATTTCCAACAATCTTTTTACTGTACACTATTCACCTTTCCTGCATGTAATATGTCATTTTTGGCCCCATTTTCTCCCTGATTTAGTCTTTGCCAAATTCCACAAAAACCCAGCCAGCTTACTGAAAACAGGGAGGGTGACGTCAAGCACGTGTTTCCTCCAAGACACATGAAGCTGTGTAAGACGTGTGCAGCGTACCACACTCTGATTAAAGCGATAACTGCATTCTTACGCATACTTCAGCCTATGATTGGCTAGTGTCGCTGTGATCGACAGGGCAGAGAGAGTATGCCATTTTCTCCCACTTTTACACTCGATCTCAGATGATTGAGGCATCATTGGGATTAGAAATTCACGCATCCTGATCCTGTTTCTTTTGCACCACTCAGGAGCAGGTTAACTAAAACAGATAAGCTTTATTTGTTTAACACCTGATGATTACCGTATAACCCTGCATATACACTCACTACAGTTTCTACCTTATACAAGTGACAGGTTTATATGTCCCCGGACTCCCATGTTGGAAAAGTTTTCAGGGTTAGTTAGACATAAAGCATGACATATGACGTGTGTGTTTTAATGTATTAGAACAAGCGCATTAATGTAAACGTATGAGTTAAAGCTGGCGCTATAGTCAGAGCTGCTGTTATAGAACTGAACCAATCAGAATTGACCATTCATCGTTTAAGGTTTAAGATTTAAGGCTTTGTGTTGTCTGTTTCATTTCTATAAACCTAATAATCAAAGTTATTTCATAAGGTGTGTCTCAGTCAGCTCTTTAGTTCAGTAGTCAGGCCACTGAGCACGGAGTCGGACATTTTAAGGGCTGTTCCTCTCAATCGCAGAATACTTCCAATGTTCTCTCTTTTTAAAATCCCACAATGCACCAGGGAGCATCGGTGCTCACTGGAAATGACGCCATATTTTCGGAAGCCTTTCAGCTCCAAAAAATGTGATTCTGCGTCGTCTACAAATGTAAGTAGCTTGATATCATCGTCGTAGATCTCAGATGATTACTTACATTGGCTTTTACTTACATTTAATAATGTTAGAAGGATATCAGACCTGTCTGTTGTTGATAAATGGCAGTGGTGATGATTTACTACACGTGTATGTAGTGGAGTCGGCGGAAGTTGAGTCATCACTGTCCCAGTGTGCGAGCCAGGATCCGTACCAGTGCAGAACACGATATAGTGTGTGATTCACGACCTAGGGAGCTAGGGAGCTGATTGAGACACAACCATAGACACGTAGCAGACGCTCCTGCTGCTTCTGTTCATGTTCAGATCCAACTGTTTGCACGACACAGTGCATATAAAAACACTTCTTTACATTACACCAAATAGTGTCACACTCATTCACACTCTGATGCGTTTGATAAAAATGAATCAACCCCAGTTTCTGTAGGAATGAAGTTGTAGCTTGTTTGTGTATTCAGTGGGGAAAGCCCTGATTTCAGCTCCCAGACTGTGACTCACACACACACACATATACACACACACACACACAAACACCGAGAGAAAGAAACAAAGCTCGGTGTGACAGTTGGAGAAACTTGTGTGTTTGCGCATGCGAGGGGAAAAGGGTTGTGTCTGGGGTGTGTGTGTGTGTAGCAGTTAGAGTGTGTGTTTCTGCCTGGAGCTGCTGTATTGTGTGCTAGGATCTCAGCAGACATTGTGTCAGTGTGTGCTGTGATTCATCTAAAAGCCGTCAAACTCCACACACAGCACAGAGTCTCCGTGTCTCTGTCAGAGCTGTTATCCAGTCCAGACTCTTCTCTTCTACCTTCTTCTAGTTTTACACTCCACGGCTACTCTCGTGTCATAGATGCCACCGGTGCTGGAATGCCATCCACAATGCACTGCACCTTCCCAGGGCCTTGCTGGAGCTGGCCATGTTTACAGATTGATACAATCAACTCATCAACTTATTTCATTTCGTGGGAAGTCTGGTGGTGGTGTTTTTTTATATAAATATTTGCTCCTAATTAAGTTACTGATGCTGCAGGACTAATCTCAGAGCTCTGCTTCACTGTCTCACTAATTGGACAAACATATTACACAAGCAGAAAAAGAAGAGGTTAGGAAGTGTTTTTTTCTCCCCTCTCTTGAAAATGAGTGGCTCCTAAAGTGTAGCACATCACTGAAGGAGGCCATACAATTTTAATAAAAATAACATCCCAAATAACACATTTTTAGTACTTTTTTTTTATAATTTAGTAAAAGCTTTTGGTGATTAGTGATAAATGTTGGTGGAATTTTAAGGAGTGGAAATCTCTGATATAACTAATGCCCTTAACCCTCAGTATAAAAAATGAGATAAGATGCACGTTGCTCTGGATAAGGCCAGAAATGTAAATATATAACTACCGTGATGGTAAGTTTTGATATTTTGATCATATTTGCGTAGCACGATTATGTTCATTAAATCCATCTGTTCTGAATCCTAGAAGTTTTTGATCAGAAGCCAAACAACAACTCACAGAAATGCACTGCTGAGTACAACAGAAGGCAGCAATGAGGTTCTTACAATAAAAATAATGATAATAAATAATAATAATAATAATAATAATGGATAAAAATAATAATGATTACAGTAAAAGAATCTCAAACGATCAGACCCTGTATCAAAATCTAAATGTTTCCATCCGAAACCCTCCAGCGTTTCAGACCTGCATCTGATCCGGTTCCTGTGTTCCCCTGCAGGATGAGTGTGTTACTGAATTCCTCAGCCCAGCTAAAGCAGGAAGCACAAACTCCCTAACGTGTTTGTTTATATGAAGTCTAACCTTCCTCCTCAGGACATCCTGCCTGGCAGGAAGAGTCCGGTGTTCTGGTGTTTTGTAGTGTGTTTAGAGTTTCCAGGCACAGATAACTGGCTAAAAACTAAAGTACTGGGAATCTGCAAGCACACACACACACAGTCTGTCAGGCTGCTCAACACTTCAGTGTGTAAATAAGGGCCATGTCTCCAAACACAACAGGACTGTGTGTTGTAGATTCTGTTTCTACTTAACTAGCATGACTCGTGTGCACATCAGCGTTGACGTCTAGTTATCAGAAGGCTGTGAATTCAAATCCCAGGACGGTCCGGGAACCGCAGATGGTCCTGTGTGTAGAATGTACCACAATTTGTCAAAATGATGTAGTCTAGCACCGTGCTGTAGTCTCCTCTCTGTCTGAGCTTTAGGCTGCTAATAAGAATCTCTTATCCAGTCCTTTCATGCGTTTGATTAATCTTTTAAAACACTCCCTTGTTGCGTTGTCCTCACTGTTTCCTCCCCGTGGCCATTTACCTTTCCATTTCTTTATCGGCTCAAGTGAAGGTCGTTAGCTCTTCAAGCTCAGAGAGAATGAGTCAGCATAACGTCCAACTACGTTTCTGAACCCAAGTAACATTGCGGTCACTATTTGGTGCGCCTTCTTTTTCAGTTCAGTATTTACGCCTTTGGTTCGTTTTCTGACCGTAAAATTAACGAAAATGAACTGGGCTACAACAAAGACGATTCGCTAAATTTCCGCCAAACTAAAAGTGCAGTAGATTAGCACGTCAGAGCCATCACTAGCTGCTGCGGTGTTCATTCATCTACATGGAAATTTTATCGTTAACACTTCGCAAGGTGAATTTACCACTTGTTCCTGTGACAGGTACTGCATAGTAATTTGTCATTAGTGTTCTGTTTGCTACACTGCAAAATCCAGGCGCTAGTCAAGCACAGGTTGTGTGTGGATAAATATACTGCAGGATCTGATGCATAGCCTCTGAGTGCGTAAGTTGAAATGGAAGTTTTGTTCAGCCGTGTTGTGTTTGATGTCGTTCCCTCCACTCTTTGTGTGGTAAGTGGACATACACTGATATGTGTATGGCAGGAGGTGATTAGGGCACTAGAAGCGGTGAGCGGAAGCAGTCTGGCCTGGTCACTGTAAGACTCAGCTGCAGCTTCTGACAGTAACACGGCTCAAACTGTCAACACTCAATCAGAGAACTGCTCACATGTCACTGCTGAGCTCGTTAACATGTTGTGTGTGTGTGTGTTTGTGTGTGTGTGCATGCACGCCCGCGTGTGTGTGTGTGTATGCACGCCCGCGTGTGTATGTGTGCATGCACGCCCGCGTGTGTATGTGTGCGTGTATGTGTGCGCGTGTGGGTGCACACAAATGGGTGTGTATGTGTGTTCAAGTGTGTGTGTGTGTGTGTGTGTGTGTGTGTGTGTGTGTGTGTGTGTGTGTGTGTGTGTGTGTGTATGAGGCACGTCTCTCATGTCTATCAGTTTATTCTCTCTCACTCTCTGTTCTGCTTTCTGCTTCCCTTCTTCATCTGTTTTCACTTTCCTTGACGCCTGCAAGGTAAAAATGGACACAGGTTTTTACGTGTCGCATGTATCAGCAGTAATCTAGCATGGCGCTATGAATGCTTCTTCACTTGTTGGTTTTTCACCTTAATCAAGTAGATCTCTTACAGTTGAACTCCAACACTAAACCCCAGATGATAAATGTTTTTGGAATCTGAACCAGCCATGTTCTTCAGTAAGAGTTTTTGATTAGTTACATTTTAGGCTTGAACTGTGGACTTGAGGGGTTACAGCAGCAGCGTTTGTGGTAGGGGCCTGATTGTCTAAGGAACCTGGGATTCACAGAACCTGATGATTTCTGTAACTAACACAATTATTACAGAATTTAAGACTGATTCTAGACCAAACAATGACTAGCTAGCTATGGCTTTATATGTGAGACTAACTAGCTGTTGCTTTATCTAGTAGACTAACTAGCTATGGTTTTATCTACTAGGTTAGCTAGCTGTGGCATAATCTACTAGACTAGCTAGCTATGGCTTTATCTACTAGACTAGCTAGCTATGGCTTTATCTACTAGACCAGCTAGCTATGGCTTTATCTACTAGACTAATTATTTATGGCTTTATCTACTGGACTAGCTAGCTATGGCTACCAAACCCCATACAGCTACAAAACTACAACATAGTTGAAGTGGTTTAATCTGAAGATCCACGTGGTGGTGGTGGTGGTGATGATGATGGTGATGATGATGATGATGAGGATGCCCTTCTATCGTCTTTTCTATTATTATGACTGCTTTTTTTCACTTCACAGTGCACTCAAAATTTTTTAGTTTGAACTAAGAAGGGAATAAAATTGGTAATATTAAATATTAACTGGTAATATACAGTCCTCCAAAGTGAGCTAGCCAGCTTTATGTCTGATGTGTTCAACGATGAAGCTTGCTAATATAGCTGCTGTTATGCTATTTGCACTAGCATCTGGACACTAGCATCAGTACTCTGTAGAACATGTCTCAAATGCAAGTCTTCTGTCATCTGTCTCTAACAGCTTTGCACATCTGGACCCAGATGTTCAGTGATATTTTTTAAAAATGGTTCTCTGTTGAAATATTTTTTTGGTCTCTGTTGTTTTCATCTGATCTGGCAGAGCTTGAACATTTTATTCCTCAAGAATTCTTCAGAATGTTTTTTATAATTTGGGACATGTTCCTTTGTTAGACAGCCTTTTATACCGAGTGGGGGGGGGATGGAAGACATGGTAGTGGAGGTAATGCGTTCTCATTTAAATTTAGGATGAGTTCTGGGTCACATTTCACTTGGCCCTGTAGGAGGTAAGTCTGCAGCCTATTACTGCTTTCTGCTCCCTCATTTCCACACTGAACATCTTCTGGACTGCCAGGAAAGAAATCTTGTGTTCGTTCCCCTCAATTTCCAGGTGACATTATTGCCTTGAGCATCAGGCATGACCGTGGAATCAGAGGTCTCTCTGCTGTAGAGGGTTTTTCTTTTCCACAGTCGTCATGAGGGAATTTACTCAAAACCAGAAGCTACTCAAAAAGCTGACCTTCACTACAGATCTGATTGATTTCTTCAAGTGCTATTATTACATTTTGATGCCATTATCATAGGCTAACCTTCAATAACAGATTGCAAAATAGTGCTAATGTTTCTGCATTAAGCCTCTATTTGTGTTGTCGTGTAGCTGCATCCGAAATCATCTTCTGCCTCAGGATTCATTGTTTGTGTGTGTGAGACACATTAGAGGCTGTTCTGAATGTCACCATGTGTTATGACCATGTGTACTCTGTAGATAATCTCTTCCTCTCTGAACCCTGGTAACAGCATCACTGTGTGGGATTGTTGGTCTGCAGGGGTCGAAATGCACACCACAGGGATGTTTAGGGAAGCTGGTGTCATTAAACCAGGAAGTGGCCAGTGTTTCTTTCTTGGTCAACTTTGGGACAGCTACATGTTTGTCAAATTCCTCAACATCCACTAAAATGCTCTCTACTTTTCCACCTTTGGAAAAGTTTAGATCATGGAGAATAACTGTTCCGGTGGCATGATTACAACCTCATTCAACCATTTAAAAGAAGTATATGGCAATATATTATATACATATACAGTACATATGCCATTGACACTAGGAGAGAGGAGACATTTATTGTATGACTGTACTCACTCACTGACTCACTCACTCTCTCTCACACACACACACATTCCTGCTCCTAAACCTTTGAGCTCAACCAAAAGGAAGCATTTTGTTTTTTTATATAAAAACAGAGGACTCAATGAATTTGAGGAATGGTCATTTGTGAAGGCTTAGGTGAATGTGAGTACAGTGTGATTGTGAGGATTGGGTAATTGTGAGGACTCATGTTAGTATGAAGACTTGTGATTGTGAGGACTGTGTGATTGTGAGGACTGTGTGATTGTGAGGACTGTGTGATTGTGAGGACTGTGTGATTGTGAGGACTGTGTGATTATGAGGATTCAGGTGATTGTGAGGACTGTGTGATTGTGAGGACTGTGTGATTATGAGGATTCAGGTGATTGTGAGGACTGTGTGATTGTGAGGACTGTGTGATTATGAGGATTCAGGTGATTGTGAGGACTGTGTGATTATGAGGATTCAGGTGATTGTGAGGACTGTGTGATTGTGAGGACTGTGTGATTGTGAGGACTGTGTGATTGTGAGGACTGTGTGATTATGAGGATTCAGGTGATTGTGAGGACTGTGTGATTGTGAGGACTGTGTGATTGTGAGGTCTGTGTGATTATGAGGATTCAGGTGATTATGAGGATTCAGGTGATTATGAGGTTTGTGTGATTATGAGGATTCAGGTGATTAAGAGGATTCAGGTGATTATGAGGACTGTGTGATTGTGAGGATTCAGGTGATTATGAGGATTCAGGTGATTGTGAGGACTGTGTGATTGTGAGGACTGTGTGATTGTGAGGACTGTGTGATTGTGAGGACTGTGTGATTGTGAGGTCTGTGTGATTATGAGGATTCAGGTGATTGTGAGGACTGTGTGATTGTGAGGACTGTGTGATTATGAGGATTCAGGTGATTGTGAGGACTGTGTGATTGTGAGGTCTGTGTGATTATGAGGATTCAGGTGATTATGAGGATTCAGGTGATTATGAGGTTTGTGTGATTAAGAGGATTCAGGTGATTATGAGGATTCAGGTGATTATGAGGACTGTGTGATTGTGAGGATTCAGGTGATTAAGAGGATTCAGGTGATTATGAGGATTCAGGTGATTATGAGGACTGTGTGATTGTGAGGATTCAGGTGATTAAGAGGATTCAGGTGATTATGAGGATTCAGGTGATTATGAGGACTGTGTGATTGTGAGGATTCAGGTGATTATGAGGATTCAGGTGATTATGAGGATTCAGGTGATTATGAGGATTCAGGTGATTATGAGGACTGTGTGATTGTGAGGACTGTGTGATTGTGAGGTCTGTGTGATTATGAGGATTCAGGTGATTGTGAGGACTGTGTGATTGTGAGGACTGTGTGATTATGAGGATTCAGGTGATTGTGAGGACTGTGTGATTGTGAGGACTGTGTGATTGTGAGGTCTGTGTGATTATGAGGATTCAGGTGATTATGAGGATTCAGGTGATTATGAGGTTTGTGTGATTAAGAGGATTCAGGTGATTATGAGGATTCAGGTGATTATGAGGACTGTGTGATTGTGAGGATTCAGGTGATTAAGAGGATTCAGGTGATTATGAGGATTCAGGTGATTATGAGGACTGTGTGATTGTGAGGATTCAGGTGATTATGAGGATTCAGGTGATTATGAGGATTCAGGTGATTATGAGGATTCAGGTGATTATGAGGATTCAGGTGATTATGAGGACTGTGTGATTGTGAGGATTCAGGTGATTGAGGATTCAGGTGATTAAGAGGATTCAGGTGATTATGAGGACTGTGTGATTGTGAGGATTCAGGTGATTATGAGGATTCAGGTGATTATGAGGACTGTGTTATTGTGAGGATTGGGTAATTGTGAGGACTCATGTTAGTATGAAGACTTGTGATTGTGAGGACTGTGTGATTGTGAGGATTCAGGTGATTGTGAGGTTTTTGTGATTAAGATGATTCAGGTGATTGTGAGGACTGTGTGATTGTGAGGACTGTGTGATTGTGAGGACTGTGTGATTGTGAGGACTGTGTGATTATGAGGATTCAGGTGATTATGAGGAATCATGTGATTATGAGGTTTGTGTGATTATGAGGATTCAGGTGATTATGAGGATTCAGGTGATTATGAGGACTGTGTGATTGTGAGGATTCAGGTGATTGTGAGGACTGTGTGATTGTGAGGACTGTGTGATTATGAGGATTCAGGTGATTAAGAGGATTCAGGTGATTATGAGGATTCAGGTGATTATGAGGACTGTGTGATTGTGAGGATTCAGGTGATTATGAGGATTCAGGTGATTAAGAGGATTCAGGTGATTATGAGGACTGTGTGATTGTGAGGATTCAGGTGATTATGAGGATTCAGGTGATTATGAGGATTCAGGTGATTATGAGGATTCAGGTGATTATGAGGACTGTGTGATTGTGAGGATTCAGGTGATTGTGAGGACTGTGTGATTGTGAGGACTGTGTGATTATGAGGACTGTGTGATTATGAGGATTCAGGTGATTATGAGGAATCATGTGATTATGAGGACTGTGTGATTATGAGGACTGTGTGATTAAGAGGATTCAGGTGATTGTGAGGACTGTGTGATTATGAGGACTGTGTGATTATGAGGATTCAGGTGATTATGAGGAATCATGTGATTATGAGGACTGTGTGATTAAGAGGATTCAGGTGATTGTGAGGACTGTGTGATTGTGAGGACTGTGTGATTATGAGGACTGTGTGATTATGAGGATTCAGGTGATTATGAGGAATCATGTGATTATGAGGACTGTGTGATTATGAGGATTCAGGTGATTATGAGGATTCAGGTGATTATGAGGAATCATGTGATTATGAGGACTGTGTGATTATGAGGATTCAGGTGATTATGAGGATTCAGGTGATTATGAGGACTGTGTGATTGTGAGGATTCAGGTGATTATGAGGATTCAGGTGATTATGAGGACTGTGTGATTGTGAGGATTCAGGTGATTGTGAGGACTGTGTGATTATGAGGATTCAGGTGATTATGAGGATTCAGGTGATTGTGAGGACTGTGTGATTATGAGGATTCAGGTGATTATGAGGACTGTGTGATTATGAGGATTCAGGTGATTATGAGGACTGTGTGATTATGAGGATTCAGGTGATTATGAGGATTCAGGGGATTGTGAGGTTTGTGTGATTAAGAGGATTCAGGTGATTATGAGGTTTGTGTGATTATGAGGATTCAGGTGATTGTGAGGACTGTGTGATTATGAGGATTCAGGTGATTATGAGGATTCAGGTGATTATGAGGATTCAGGTGATTATGAGGACTGTGTTATTATGAGGATTCAGGTGATTATGAGGATTCAGGTGATTATGAGGATTCAGGTGATTATGAGGATTCAGGTGATTATGAGGACTGTGTTATTATGAGGATTCAGGTGATTATGAGGATTCAGGTGATTATGAGGATTCAGGTGATTATGAGGACTGTGTTATTATGAGGATTCAGGTGATTATGAGGATTCAGGTGATTATGAGGATTCAGGTGATTATGAGGATTCAGGTGATTATGAGGACTGTGTTATTATGAGGATTCAGGTGATTATGAGGATTCAGGTGATTATGAGGATTCAGGTGATTATGAGGATTCAGGTGATTATGAGGACTGTGTTATTATGAGGATTCAGATGATTATGAGGATTCAGGTGATTATGAGGATTCAGGTGATTATGAGGACTGTGTTATTATGAGGATTCAGGTGATTATGAGGATTCAGGTGATTGTGAGGACTGTGTGATTATGAGGATTCAGGTGATTATGAGGATTCAGGTGGTTATGAGGATTCAGGTGATTGTGAGGACTGTGTGATTATGAGGATTCAGGTGATTATGAGGATTCAGGTGGTTATGAGGATTCAGGTGATTATGAGGACTGTGTGATTATGAGGATTCAGGTGATTATGAGGATTCAGGTGATTGTGAGGACTGTGTGATTATGAGGATTCAGGTGATTATGAGGATTCAGGTGGTTATGAGGATTCAGGTGATTATGAGGACTGTGTGATTATGAGGATTCAGGTGATTATGAGGATTCAGGTGATTGTGAGGACTGTGTGATTATGAGGATTCAGGTGATTATGAGGATTCAGGTGGTTATGAGGATTCAGGTGATTATGAGGACTGTGTGATTATGAGGATTCCAGTGATTGTGAGGACTGTGTGATTGTGCTGACTGTGTGATTGTGTGGAGTGTGTGATTGTGTGAAGTGGGTGATTTGTGAGGAAGTTGAGATGATGTATGACTAGTCTTTTCCTCTGGTTTTGTTAAAACCTTGTCTGAAAATGTATAAATGGGGTTGTGACAGGAAACCACATTTGCAAGCTTTGACAAGTGAACATAGCCTGCAGTTTCATTTTGGCTCACATGTATAGATGCTCCAGTCACTGGTTCCGTCACGTATTGTCTTTTTCACAGCGAGCGAAACCTTCCAGTTTGTTCAGTTATGTCATAATGTTTATGAAGGCCAGCGTCTGGTTTAAAGGAGCAATTTGTCAAATTTAGAGCCCTCTCCTGCCTGTGAGTTGAATTGCAATTGTGAAGGAAACATTCCTTTCTCTTCTCTTTATTGAGTACAGCACTCTCAGTTTAAAATACAGATGACCTTAAGTTTTTTTTGGTAGAAGGAGTGAGGGCAGAGTAAATCTGGTACTAATTATCTTCAGGGTGAGAAAAATGTAAGCATTGCAGACTGCACCTTTAAGATGGCTGCCGAATTGTTTGAATGCCTAGATATAACATAGGCATATATAACCATGTATTTCCTCTATACCTCATAGATCATGTGACCAAATATACGCTCATACACGTACAATTGTCCTGTCTCAACCCATTGGTCTGCCATTTGCTTGTTACCTGTTTGTGTCTGACTGTATTGTGTTAGCATTTGTTTAGTTTGCCCTTTTGCATTATATCCCATTGTGTCTAGGATTCTTTGAGCCTTGTTTCTGTGTTTTTGTTCTTTTATTTTTCTCTCTGGTTTGTTCTCCGAGTCTGATTATGGATTACTCTTGTTTTAAGTTGCATGCCTGTTCTCTGACCCCTGCTGCGGACATAACAACGAATACTGGATCGCTCTTAATAAATCTAACCCTGAGTACACACCCGTGTCCTGTTCAACTCTTATACACCTTACTGTTATTTATCTACTGGAAAACTTTACACTTCTCTTCATACCTCTGTGGTGTGTGTGTGTGTGTGTGTGAGTGTGTCTAGAAGTGAGGTTTTGCTCAGCAACAAAAAACATCCTGAGTGACAATGTAAACTCGAGTCAATGTGGTAATTTCGCAGCTTTCTTGCAAGGAAGTGAATCCATTCTGCTACATTTAATTAGCAGTCTCTATACTGTGGCTTCACCAAACCTCACTGTTTGAGTGTTATTAGACATATTAGCTCCGTCACTGAAAAGGAGCTTGGTGTTATAACACATTTATAACACAATATACTAGTGTTAATCATTTTACCTGTGAGGAAAGCAGCATTTTGGAAGATTTTATGAGTGGTACCTACAGCAGGAAGATGCAAATTATGCTTTTATTTTATTTTCATATTTTGGTCTTAAAACCTGTTTCTCTCCACCCAAACCTGTACACTTCACACACACTGTTCTTTTTTTTTTTCACAATGAGTCGATCTTACTTGATGTTACTCAATCTTACAGTTGCATATTAAAATATATTCATCTGCCAGACACTTTTATCCAAAGCGACCGGCTTACAAAGAGTGGGAATATGACGCAAGTACAGAGCTCTTAAATTAGCTGGCATAATGATAGTTTCCTGGTCTTGCAGCACTTCTATCACAGATGAGGTATGGTGTGAGAGCTGGTAAGTGTTTCACACTCCAGTCTCTAAGCTGTCAGTCAGATGAAAGTGATGAAAAAGTCAAAGCATGTTTATATGACTAATAATAATAGTTAGGGCTTAATGAATATGATTACATTTATGCCACTTAGCAAGCACCTTTATCCAGAGAGACGTACATTTATCTCATTTTTATACAACTGAGCAGTTGAGGGTTAAGGGCCTTGCTCAAGGTCCCTGTAGTGGTGGTCCTGGGATTTGAATCGTAGACCAGTGTCTTAACCATTGAGCTACCACTGAGTTGTTTCTTTCGGTTGCTACCTGTTTGGGGTTGCCGCAGCAGATCATTTGGCCCGCATGTTTTACACCGGATGCCCTTCATGACACAACCCTCCCATTTAACCCAGGTTTGGGACCGGCACTGAGAGTTAAATCTGCAGTGGATGGGTTAGTGCTCTGCCCAGGAATCGAACCCAGGCCTCAGCAATGAGAGCGTGGAATCCTTCTGCTGGACCACCAGGAAGCTACTGAGCTACCACTGAGTACGATACCAATATTGAAATAACATACATGTATATAATCTGACAGTCTGCTTCGCTTATCCTGCCATCGTTAATGAAGAAATATGTCCTGATTGCTGTTGTGTGGCATCTGTCCAATGGTGCGACATTATAAGCTAGCCTTACACCAAATAGTATCTCATGGTATCAGAGCATTATATATATATGAATACAAATATCTATAACAACAATATAAATCATACATAGTATTAACCAATCGATGACAGCGTAGGACATGTGCGTAAACTGCTGTACTCATTCTTTATAATATTAGCTAGTTGTTTTTAAATGATGTGCTTTAGCTAGCCTGAATGGAGCAGGTTACAAGGAAACTCCCTCGTTTTCAGTGTCTGATCATCAAGAACAGCTCACTCAACATCTGTTCCTGCATAACCTTTTCTCTGTTTGCTGCAGAGCTGCTTCCTGCTGTGTGCTGATATCAATGAACTCCTTCCTGGTGATGATGTTTCATCAGGTTGCTTATTGTGTATGAAGATGCCTTCGTTCCTCATGTTGATGTTTTGACAGAGCATAGTTTGCCGTCTTGCTTAGATTGGCATCAGGAAGCATTATATAAGTCTAGTCATTTGTCATTAGTGTGACATCCTACACTAGCCTTACATCACCTAGCATCATGTGGTGTTGGAGTGGTTATTTTACAAGTACTAGTATCAATGCATTGATAATAATAATAGTGATATTAATAATAACACCATTGTTTTATCGTTATCTAATAGAATAGTCATTGTGAGGAACACAGATTGAGAGCGTTAAGTTTCCTAAGAAAACGGCTGAGTTTCATGTTCTACATTTTTCCTTATTGTACTTTCAGGGGAATAAAAGAACGTCCATGTTAATACGTGGAACACAGACAAGTCCGTCTCTTTACTCTGTGTACTTCCTCCGGTGTCTGTACAGCTCAGTAGAGCTCTGGGCAGCATGCTTTTGTAAAGAAAAGGTCCTGTTAGAAAATCCCGGCACTCATGTTGTCTTTCTCGTTTTACTCATGTGTTAAAATAAAAGAAGGATTGGTACAAGTTCGAGCTTGCTTCATTGCTTTTCACCCAAACAATCAGGTTCCTTCACCCGAATCGGTTACGCTCTTATAACATGTTAGCATGCAGGATAATAGAGGTTAGCATGTGAGTGTGTGAAAAGCCTGGTGAAAGACAGGGGGAAGTTAAATTACAGGTTAAAATGGAAGAACGCTGTTGTGGCATTTCGGACAAATTTACTATTCAAATATTTCAAGTCATTATTCAAATTCTATTCAGACATTAAGGCAAAACATTGAAGATATGAAGTGAACAGAAGTACTTTACTGCAACATTTACAGCTTTTACACACTTATCTGATAAGATAAGCATGAACATCACCAGCTCCAGATGAACTTGGCTTTTCTATGGAAAGACCGGTTTTGTATCAAACCCATCAGACTAGTTTGCTGTTGACCTTTTCAAACTCAACCACTGGGACAGGCCGCTATACGAGCGCTAGAAATGTCTCCATGTACAGACATGGAGTTAAAAAAATATCTGCTTCACAACATATTGTAGGTTCATTTATACATTTCTTCTGATACTGGTGTTAGCAGATACACTGATGAGGAAGGCTATTGCTTTTCTGATCTGGAAAACTGCATCTGGGAAAACCCAGCACAAGCAACGAGGTACTTTAAAATGTTTTTATAACTGTCTTGAATAATTCAGCATCGGAAAAATATGAATACAGAATATACGCCCGCTAATGCTCAGTTGTCTGTGCTGACAAATGATATAAACAGTCTAGACCTGTTTTTAGGAAAAAAAAAAAGTAAATTAACCCGGCTGCACAAGTGCATAACTCTTAACTTAACACTTTGTTAAAGCAACTTTTGCTTGAAATACAACACAATCCCTTCTTCCTTGTAAATATGATCCCGATGTACAAGGTGCATCTTCTGTGCAGAGCCTCTTCAGGTTTATATCAGGGCTCTGACTGGACCAGTATTGGACCTGATCTGCTTATAAAGCCATTCCTTTGATGATTTGAAAATGTGAAAAATCTTCATCTTTAGCTGTCTGACGGCAGCCTGCATGTTTTGTACCAACATACACTTATATTGCCAAAAGTTTTGGGACACCTATCCAAATCATTGACTTCAGGTGTTACAATCACTTTCATGGCCTCAGGTGTATAAACTCAAGCACCTAGGCATGCAGATTCTTCGAACAGTTTTGAAAGAATGGGTTGCTCTCAGGAGTTCAGTGAATTCAAGCATGGTCCCGTGATAGGTTGCCACCAGTGCAATAAGTCCATTATGAACTGAAGTGAAAGGAACTCTTAATGCTTCAGCATACCAAGACATTTTGGACAATTTCATGCTCCCAACTTTGTGGGAACAGTTTGGGGATGACCCCTTCCTGTTCCAACATGACTGTGCACCAGTGCACAAAGCAAGGTCCATTACGACATGGATGAGCGAGTTTGGTGTGGAGGAACTTGAATGACCTGTACAGACCTCAACCTGATCAACCTGAAGAACACCTTTGGGATGAATTAGAGAGTAGACTACGAGCCAGGCCTTTTCATCCAATATCAGTGCCTGACCTCATAAATGCACTTCTAGAGGAATGGTCAAAAATTCCAACAAACACACTCCTAAACCTTATGGAAAGCCTTGCCAGAAGAGTTAAAGCTGCCATAGCTGCAAAGGGTGATCCAACTCCATATTAAACCCTACGGATGAATGTCATTAAAGTTCATGTGCATGTAAAGGCAGTATAGTGTAGATTGATGTTTGGAGCTACACATGACTTCCTCTAACTAGACTAGGGCTCCAGCAGCTGAAGAGAAGCTGAGACACAGCACTGTGCTGCCATCACCATGTTTCTATGTGAATGTGTTTTTAGGGTGATAAGCTGTCTTGTTTTTGTGCAAAACATATCTATTAAAATTGTGGCCAGAAAGTTTTACCTTTGTCTTACTGAAAGATAACACATTTTACCACACGATATGGGGTGATTTAGGTGGGCTTGGATGTTTTTCCATGAGAGAGAGTTTCCATCAAGCCACCATACCCCACATCTCAGACATGTGAAGAATACATTATATCATTATATCACATTTTATTTTATTTTATTTTATTTTATTTTATTTTATTTTATTTTATTTTATTTTATTTTATTTTATTTTATTTTATTTTATTTTATTTTATTTTATTTTATTTATTTATTTATTTACATCATCAAAACCAACACTAAATTTGGACAGTGTAAAAGCACAGTGGTAGTAGAAAGGAAAAGAATTGCTGAGGAAATATCACCATTTCCTTCAGCCTCTTTTGGTATATTACTTGGAAATGCTCTAAATTACTCCAAAACAAACTTCCGCTGCATGTGAACCGTTTAGTTTACAGAAAATTTCTAGTCAATTCCAAACAAGCTAGTCATTTACGTGTAATATTTCTCATAAACCCAGTAAACACACCTCCCCATTCAACGATAACACTACAGCTCTACTTTTTGATCTATCTAAAGCTCTCTGAGGTGCTTTAAGGTGGTCCTGAGGTCATTGAAAGCAGCAGCTCCTGATCACTGTTCAAAAGAGAAAGTCCAGGGGCTTCTCTGAACCGGGGTTGGCTTTCTGATGAGGCAGACATCAGGCATCAGCGCTCTCACGGCTCTCTCTCTCCAACTCTTTTCCAACTGCTTAGCATTCTTATCTCAGGTTGAGTGTGTACTTTTCCAGTATCGATCGCAGTAACCCAGCGGTGTCCAGAGCCGAGCTGAAACACCTTCTCACTGATGAAAAGAAGGTTAGATATGATTCTGCGTGCCAGGGGGGCAAAGGATAGCCTTCAGGAGCTGAAGCTTCTGTGACATGGGAAGGAAACCAATAGAAATCAGAAAGCAAAAATAAATGTGTGAAGTGCAGTTAAGAAATCAAAACGCACCAGATATACGGATACACAGAACTTTAATTATGCAGTGGGCTGGGAAAGTGTTTCACTTATCATCAATCTGTCCATTATCTACACCAGTTATCCTACTGGGTCACAGGGAACCTGACACCTTTTCCAGGAGACAAGATAGTGTACACTCTGCACAGGATGCCAGTCTAGAACACACACACTCATTCACACACACTCATTCACACTCTATGCACAATGCCAGTCAGCCTACAAGCATGTCTTGAAACCCCTGCAGTATGGGGAGAACATGCAAGCTACACACAGAAGAAGAAGAAGTCTTCATTATCGCCACACATACATTACAGCACAGTGGAATCCTTTTCTTCGCCTATCCCAGCTGAGGAAGTTTGGGTCAGAGCACAGGGGCAGCTAAGATACAGCATCCCTGGAGCAGAGAGGGTGGAGCTTGGCTACTTGAACCACCACTGCAACACACACACTCAGCAGAAATGGGAATTGAACCCCCAGCCCTGGAGGTGTGTAACCACCAAGCCAAGCAAAATAACAGCATGTTGTTAGAGAGAGAGAGAGAGAGAGAGAGAGAGAGAGAGAGAGAGAGAGAGAGAGAGAGAGTGATTATTAACCAATCACGGTCATCTCTGACCACATGCATGAGGAAGCGGATTTCACTTTCCTCGGTGTTTAACGGTGCCTCTGCAACGTGGCGCAAGAAGTTTGAAAATATGTAGTCTGCTGATTTCATGTGTCTTTGAGAGCGCATGTGATAGCCTTAACCTTTCCTGGTTGAAAGCTGTCATACGATATGGGAGAGATGCATGATGGGTAGGAATTTCTTTCTTTCTTTCTTTCTTTCTTTCTTTCTTTCTTTCTTTCTTTCTTTCTCTCTCTCTCTCTCTCTCTCTCTCTCTCTCTCTCTCTCTCTCTCTCTACTTCCCTCTATTTCTCTCTCTCTTTTTCACCATGTGTCTTTCTCCCCATTTCCTCTTACTCTCTCACTCTCTCTCTCTACCTCCCTCTCTTTCTCTCTCTCTCTTTCTGTCTTTTTCACAATGTGTCTCCCCCCTTTCCTCTCTCTCTCTCTCTCTCCTTCCCTCTCTTTCTCTCTCTCTTTTTCACTGTCTTTCTCCCCATTTCCTCTTACTCTCTCTCTCTACCTCTCTCTCTTTCTCTCTCTCTCTCTCTCTCTCTCTCTCTCTCTCTTTTTCACAATGTGTCTTTCCCCCCTTTCCTCTTACTCTCTCTCTCTCTCTCTCTCTCTCTCTCTCTCTCTCCCTCCCTCTCTTTCTCTCTCTCTTTCTCTCTTTTTCACAATGTGTCTTTCTCTCTCTCTCTGGCTATAGAGATGAGTGAGTTCTGCTTCAGTAGACTTTAAAAGTCTTTAAAAATGTAATATTCTCTATTTTTTTCTTACTTTAGGTGGCATTATATTTTGAAACGGTCAGAGTTTGACCATCTGAAAGGCTCTTCAAGGCCACCGTACAATTAAGTTAGCATCATTCGAACGTCTACATAAACAAACACTAAAACGAACCAACACGTGTCTAAATGATCAATGCAGTACAGCGCAGCTAATTCTCCTAATGGGACTAAACTGAATATTCTTTGTGTTGTATCTTTAAACATTCTGTGCTTTAAAGATTTCTCTCACGCCTGTTCATTCCACCTAGAGGAAAGAATACGCTATCCTCCCTCTCCTCGGAGTGTGATATCGGCGTGCTGTTTGAGCCTCAGCATGCGCTCGCTCGTGCAGGGGAAACGGGGCCGCTGTGTTTTATTTCGTATTCACGTTCAGCATGTGGTGCGATTTCTGGTCATGAAACTTTAAGCAGCTCGTTCTCTCCCCGCCGACCTCGGCATCCACATTCCTCTCCTCTGTGCTCAGTTTTATGCAAAAATATCTGAATAATGCAGCATGCACGAATTTCCTTCAGCAGAAAAGGAGAAAAAATGCAGGTGTGTCTGTGTGTGTTTGAGGTCACACTGCCTCAGCTGAATGAGACTGACTCACTGGGTCAGGCGATGTGGGTCTCTCTTTTCTAAGTGATATGTCTGTGCATCTTACAGTGATGTGTGAAAAATACAGTTTAAAATAGTAACAGCCAATTTGAATGCTCTAACCTGGTTTCTCTCTCTCTCTCTCTCTCTCTCTCTCTCTCTCTCTCTCTCTTTTTCACAATGTGTCTTTCTCCCCCTTTCCTTTTACTCTCTCTCTCTCTCTCTCTCTCTCTCTTTCAGTGTGTCTTTCTCCCCATTTATTCTTCTTTCTCTCTTTCTGTCTCTCTCCCTCCCTCGCTCCTGTCTCAGTCTCACTCATTTGTACAGAGGTGACGGAGGTCCTTAAAAGCATCCAGGCTTATCTACTAGGGTGATTTGCATACAAACTCCTGCAAAAACAGAGAGACAAAATGTCTTTACACACACACACACACACACACTCTAAAACTCACATTTCCACTTTCAGACCTACCTTATTGGGTTTAGGTTTAGGAAGGGTGTGTGTGTGAGAGTGTGTGTGTGTGTGTGTGTGAGTGCCTGTCTGTGTCTTAAGTCTCAGGTGTGTGTCTTCCCATTTTGTGTGTAATGAGTTATGTCTAAGCTGAGTAATGAGAGTGTGGAACACAGGACATGAAAATTGACGAATGCTCGTGTGTGTGTGTGTGTGTGTGTGGGCATGGTGTAATACGGATGAGTATACAGCCATTCTGCCCTCACACACTCCATCACTCTTCAGCTTCCTGGTAATTGTGTGGAGGAACCAGGCTTTTCTTCCTCCCCAATAGGGACCAGTTTGATCAGTTTGGAATTTTCTTTCTATTAAATTTGATATTTAAAGTATTTCAGTGAAAATACAGATTCTGGAAGAGTTCCAAAAAATGTTAATTTTTGATGTCACTAAATACGAGCAATCACGTCTGACTTTAGAGGACTTTACAGGAGCTGCGGCTAATTCAGTAGTGACATGACCCTTACCTAAAGTCTGATCCTGAAATCTCACTTGTGTCTATGAAATATCTGACATTCGGGAGCTGCTTTGTTAGCCGTTAACTTCCCGCCTAGCTATTTTGGAATTTTCATCCAGTTTTCATTCCCCTGTTGCATTATTGATTCATTCAGTCATCATCAGTGTGCACTTTATCCACTTTATTTAGCTTTGGAGCTTATCCCAGGAACACCGGGTGTGAGGCAGGAATATAGCCTGGAGGGGATGCCAGTCGATCAGTGGGCACCACACACACACACACACACACTTTCACACCCGTCCAACACACAGCTTGTTTTTGGAAGGTTAGAGGAAGCTGGAGAACCCTAAAGAAACCCACTGAGACACAGAGAGAACATGTGCAACTCGACATAGATCTAATTCCATTACCAAGGCATTTGGTTGATATTGATTTTGGTGTGTGTGTGTGTGTGATACATATGATACTCCTTTTATAAATCGCAGTTCTTCCTCTCAGATCCTGGTTCTGCTAATAACAGCCGGTGCTGCTCTGTGTTGTTGTTAATAGCAGCCTTGCTCTGTGCCAAGCCATCGTCTTCTGTCAGTGCACGCCTCAGTGGGCACACCTGTGTGTGAGTGTATGGCTCATAAACCCTCATCACCACACACACACACACACACACATACACACACATCTGTATAGTGTCAGTGTATCTGCTGGGCCATGATCTACATCATCTAATCAGCTTTAATGTCTCATCCTCACACTTTATTACTCACTCAGCACCTTTCTCGGGTCAAACTGTCCTCTCACACACACACACACACACACACACACACACACAATCCCTACAAGTCACCACACACTATTTTCATAGTCTCGTTAGGTGGCTGTGTCCGTGGTCATTTTTCTTCAGTAAGCCGGTCACAGATGTGGATGGAAACACTGGGCATGAGGTGGGAATACAAAAGGGCTAGGACACCAGTTCATCACAGAACATTGTGTACTGGTGCTGGAGTTTTTTTGTGGGTTGGAAGGAAACCAGACTCCTCAGAGGAAACCAACTCAGACAAAGGGTCAGAGTCACACAGCTGATATACGAAGCAGACACACCAATATCACACAAACTGCATGTCTTTAAAGGTTTTAACTCTTTATACCACAATTTTTATTCGACAAATAATGACACACGATGCGTTTTAACCTGAGGAGCGGCCGCAGAACAAATCAGTTCCTGTTATTATTTATATTCGAAGTGAAGTCGTCTTTATTTTGTCACATATACATTACTGCACAGGGAAATTCTTTCTTTGCATCTCCCAGCCTTGGAGGGTTGGGGTCAGAACGCAGGGTCAGCCATGATACAGAGCCCCCTGGAGTAGGGTGGGTTGGGGGCCCTAGCTGAAGCTTGTTCATTTACCTGCCTATAATTTTCTGTCTATTGAAGAAAATTGAACAAAACAAGCAGCTTGTCATGTTGCCAAGTCAACAAAAAGTGCAAGCACAAAAAGCCCTGACACTAAAGACCCCTTCCTTTAATACTGTATAAACATCCCCTTTAACAGTTCTACATTGTTCATTGTTAAATAAGACATTTATTATTCGGTCTAGATTATGTCAAGTTTTTACTGTAAATGACTTGTTGCTAAGGAAATACTAATGTCTTAGACCGAGCGCATTAATACGTGCGTTAATATTTATCGTCAGAGCAGCTGTTAAAGAAATGATAATCAACAAGTTTTAACCAATCAGAATGGAGAATTCACTCGTGCTGAAGTTTAACTTAAATTGTTTTTTTTTTTTTTAACCGTGTAAGTATTTTGCGTAAATTCAATTCCATTAACCCAATTGTTAGGCAATCATGACACCAAAATGTAATTATCATGTGATTATCGCCGCCATTTCCCTCTGTGTCTAAAAGCTTTAGAGCGCTGGCATGGTGAGACTCCCGTTTCTTTCGGTGATTACACTCCAGTTAAACTCCTGGTAGTGGACGCGGGGAGGAGGCCATTAATTCCGGTGTGTTGTTGTGAGGTGGTTGCTGATGCTGAGTGCTGTGTAATTGGATTGGGAGTGTCGGTGGCGGTAAATGGAGGCTCCGAGTCGCTCCTGAAAACCGAGCCGCTCACACACACAATGGAGAACTCTGGGAATGAGAGCGGCCTTGTTGGCTTTTAGAGCTCCCTGGGTAATTGATTGTTCTGGGAACTCCCTGCCTGTAACACACACACACACACACACACACACACACACACATACTGGCCATTCTACTTCCTGATTGATGTGTCTGGTGAACAGTCGTTGAGTGCGAGTCTGACACTATAATCCAGCGTTGTTTATTGCTGTTTCTCTTAGTTACGCTTCAGCCTGTATTGATGCCTCACTCAATAGACACAAGCCTCTGTCTTTATATGTCCAAAATGAGGACCTTTTCGAGACGAATAAGGGAATTTTGGTTTGATGTTCGTTGTGTAGTAGTCATATTGATGCACTGTGTTGATGACACACTAACCTAGTTTTGATATACACACTGATCAGCCATAATATTAAAACCACCTGCCTGATATTGTGTAGGTCCCAAAACGACTCTAACCCACAAGGCTAGACACTTGCACACTTAATAATTAGCACACAATGCAATAAAAAGCATGTACAGGCAGTGTTTGAGTGTGTGGAGGCAGGGGCGTGGTTGAGCTGGTTTGTAAAGGGAGGGAGGAGCTAAGGTCTCTCTCTGTCTGTCTCTCTCTCTCTCTCTCTCCTTCTTTCCTCTCCCCACTTTATCCTTTCTGCAGCTCACTATAACACAAAACGCACGTTAACACATCCATCATAGCATTCACTTTTCCCGGCTCCTCCCTCCATCCACAAACCAGCCCTCAGCCACGCCCCATTTCCTGTAACTGACTTGTCACTATACATATACTAATGTGTTACACCGACTGCGTTAATATCTGCATTAATATTTTTAACATATTGTCAAAAAAATCAACAAGTCATAACCAATCAGAATGGAGAATTCACTCATGCACAGGAGTAGGAGTCTTCTTGTTGTGTGTGATGCTCATGTTCACGTTCTCGACCTGTCAGATGCTCAAAAAAAAAAAAACCATTTCAGCATATGGAGAAAGTCAGATACAGAGCATGTTATCTAAAAGGACACGTGAACACACTCCCTGCCAGATCTCTGTGTGTAGGTGTTTCTTTCCACCGAAACTGATCGGGTGTATCTGTAGTGCTTATAACATCTGGAGATGTATTTCACTCCGTTTGTGTGTGTTCAGCCATAAAGCTCGAAAGTGTACAACACACACTTCCAGCTGTCTCCCTGTCGTCTAGTTTTAAAGAATAAAACCAAATTTCAGCTTATTTTAACAAATCAGAGGCAGTAATGAAGGCAAAGATCACTTTTGTCATTCGAGCGTGTGTGTGTGTGTGTGTGAGCACCAGGCGTAAGAGTATAGAGTGCTAGGAGGGACAGTTATGGGCTTGAATAATTCAAAATTTATGAAAAAAACGCCGAGGTCGTCAGTCAGAGCTAGACTTGTGCAGATACTATACATGCTCATGCACTCAGCGTTTCATTCGTGAACCTGTTTAACATTCTTCCAGAGTTCTTATTCTGGACATTTTCAAAGTAGCTCAGCATGTGTCCTTTACAGAAGCAGCTTTTAAACAATACCGTTTTCCCTTTGAGGGAAGTGAACGAGCCATTCCCATTGGTTGGCTTCCTTTTGCTTCTTTGTTAGGATTCCTCTCCTGCCTTTGTGGCTGTTGAGTCGGGATCGCCTGACTTTACCTGCCTTGCTTCATAAACTTATCACCCTCTCACCTCATTGTGTGTTTGACAACACAGGAAGTGTGGATGATGCAACAGGGTGTGGCTCCAAGCAGCGATGGATAACACCAAACCGTGAAGCGCAGTTTCTCAGTTTCCTTCCTTCGCAGTCTCTGACAAGTGTAAAAAAAACATTTCCTGCCTACAATAACGCACAGACAATACAATTCTCTGGTTTCTATTAAAGGAGAAGTTCACTTCCAGAACACAAATCTACAGATCATTGACTCACCCTCTTGTCATCCAAGATGTTCATGTGTTTCTTTCTTCAGTCGTAAGGAAATGATGTGTTTTGAGGAAAACATTTCAGGATTTTTCTCCATATAGTGGACTTGAATGATGCCCGCGAGTCTGAACTTCCAAAATGCAGTTTAAATGCAGCTTCAAAACAATCTAAACGATCACAGCCGAGGAAGAAGGTTCTTATCTAGCAAAACCATCGGTCATTTTCGTAGAAAAATTAAAAATTGTATAATTTTTAGCCACAAAAGCTCATCCAGCACTAGCTCTGGGATGCGTGTCCGTGATGCTACATACTACTTAAACACATCAGAAGGTCACATGTGTTGTAGGAACTACAAAGCGAACGTGCAAAGACCAAGGAAGTGAGAGAGAGAGATTTTTTCCTCCTTTCCTTTCTCTCTTGATGCTTTAGAAATATTGTATGCTAACAATCATGCCAATAAACTAGAGAGAGAGAGAAAGAAAGGAAGGAAAGAAGTAAGAGATGGAGAAATGGAAAGTGTGAGAGAAAGAATCATAAGAGACAACCCAGCATCAACACCAAACCCTATGAGGATGCGAGTCCGCGACACTACGTACGTCGAAAGGTCACGCGTGACTTAGGCAGAACTACAGACCCGGTGTTTACAAAGTGAACATACAAAGTCCAGGGAAGTGCATTGTAAACAAAAAACTGACACAAGGACATATAACTTTGTGTCATTCCACATGCAACAACTTCGGAGCGGTCCTCCTTCTCCACACTAGTAAACACTGGGTCTGTAGCTCCGCTTACGTCACGCATAACCTTCCGACGTGATTTTTGTTCTGGAAGTGAACAACTCCTGTAATGTGCTCACTCTCGTACGTTACCATTCACATGGTCGACGTTCCATATAATATAATAAATTGATTTCATTTTTGCCGCTGTGTGAACGGCTGTGTGAACACGCAAAGACAATACTTCACTGCTAAAATTCTAAATCTGTACATTCTGGGGTGAAACACGATCGTGAGAATCCTCCTCATCATTAAAACAGCTGCAGATTTCAATACCTGTCATGCAAGCCCACTCATTTGCGCCCACAGCCGAAATGGCGTGTGAATCAGGGTTAGTAAATGACGTTACAGGTGGATTGATCTGTTTCATATAACCGTTTATTTCACACCTTTAGGAAGAAACTGCTCAAAAGACTCATGGGAAATCCTCAGCAGACCCTGCTAGTAAATCAGCTTCCTCATTTTCACATTTCATATTTTTACACACACAAAGATAGCGGGAAAAGTATTTACAGAAAACGAAGTTACGCTCCTGAGACAGTGGAGTGGATGCGTGGTTGCCCAAGCTGGAGAGACGGAGGACACTATGGACAAGGTGTCAGAGGCTAATGGCTGTAATAAAGGGCTTCCACTGGGAGCTGTGGACACGACATCGAGGAAGCTTATCACTGGGCAGAAAGAAAGTGTGTGTGTGTGTCAGAGAGAGAGAGAGAGAGAGGTGTCAAGGACAAAGTGATCATGTGAGCCATAAGGTTTGGTGGTGATGCTGCTTTGCCCTCCTTCCTTCCTTCCTTCCTTCCTTCCTTCCTTCCTTTCTTTCCTTCTCTCTCTCTCTCTTTCTCTCTCTCTCTCTCTTTTTTTATTGGCATGATTGTTGTGATTGTTAGCATACAATATTGCTAAAGCATCAAGAGAGAAAGGAAAGGAGAAATAAATATATTCTCTCTCTCTTTCTCCCCCCCCCGTTCTCTCTCTCTCTCCCTCTCTCTAGTTGACTGGCATGATTGTTAGCACACAATATTGCTAAAGCATCAAGAGAGAAAGGGAAGGAGAAAAAATATCTATATACTCCCCCCCCCCTTTCTCTCTCCCTCTATCTCTCTCTCTCTCTCGCTATCATTCTGTCATTCTATGGTGAAGTGTAGATTCAAGTGAAGTGAGTCATAATTTTCAGTAATTTGTTCAAAACAGAAAATATTTTCGACTTTATCCTCACCAACTGAACTGAACTGAACTGAACTGAACTGAAGTGAATTGAATTGCTTTGCATGTGTAATTTTTTTGTCCCCTTCATTCTGAACACAGTTCATTTTCTGCGTCCTAAACCAGAGTTAATTAAGCGTAGCTAGCTGTGAGAGACATACAGTGAAAGAGAAAAGAGAGCACAGTGGAGTGAATAATAAAAGCATTCTCCTTTCTTTCTTTCTTTCTTTCTTTCTTTCTTTCTTTCTTTCTTTCTTTCTTTCTTTCTTTCTTTCTTTCTTTCTTTCTTTCTCTCTCTCTCTCTCTCTCTCTCTCTCTCTCTCTCTCTCTCTCTCTCAGCTCTCGCATCCTTCAAGTCCTCCTAATTCACACTTGGGTAGTTATGTATGTGTGTTTATGCACCTACACTGTGATTATACAAACTAGTAGAGATGTGTGTGTGTGTGTGTTTTAATTAGTGACAGGAAACTATGCTCAGCTCCACCTGTCCACTTGCCGTCAGACTCTGTCCATTTGCCCTGTCAGACTCTGTCCATCTCTCATTATACTTTTCCTGTCATGCTTTTCTCAGATTTTCTTATTCTTTAGTAGTGTGTGTGTGTGTGTGTGTGTGTGTGAGAGAGAGAGAGAGAGAGAGAGAGAGAGAGTTGTTGTAATTGGTGAGGGAAAGAATGCCTGCTTTCACCTGTCCTCTTGCCCTGTGAGACTCTGTCCATCTTTCATTCTACTCTTCCTTTCTTCCTTAACTATGTCTAGTGTTTGTGCGGTGTGCTTGTGCGTGTGTGTGTGTGTGTGTATCTGTGTGTATGAAAGAGAGAGTTTCCGTTAGACCGTTAGCGGTTAATGTTGTTGCCTGTTATGCTAAGCATGTGGGAAGATGTGAGTCATTCCTAGAGAACCTTCTAGAAGCAACAGCTGCCATTGAGCATTCCTGGAAAAAAAAAACAAACACGTGTCACTAATGATGAGACGCACGGTAACATCACCGTACCATGATACCAACATACCGTAATATCATCAAAAGGTACTGCATATTTCATCAGTGACCTGAGGGATTAGTCTAGTCAGCACTGCAGTACACTAATCACACAAGTGACCCGCTTTAATAAGAACATCACAGTTGAAGCGGTTCTCCTCATAACTGTGGGATTGCTTTCGTTTGCTTTAAACTGGTCCAAAACAAGAACATAACAAGACACGTCCAATGCCTCATTCTGCATGAAACAGACTAACACACATTAGTTTGTTATTGACGAGTGAATTCGTGTGATTTATGGACGGCTAGCAGGTGCGCGTTAATTCCTTAATTTGTTGAAATCTCTGCTCTGCATAAACGCTCCAGTGTACGGATGTTGGACTGTAGCCATGACAACAGGCATAAATACCACAACTCGATGTTTTTGAAATGGTTTCTTTGAGAGCACCCAGCGGAGCATCCTGATATGTGAAAATAATGAACTTTTAGCAGGAAATGGCTTGATGATGTTCATCTCGTATTCGAACACTTCACTGGCCGTCGTCTCTTAGATACAGATACAGAGACTTGCTTATTTCTGAACAACACCTTTGTGATCTAATATGTGGTTATATAAAAATGGTACCTCTGTAATGAGTTCTGTGTGTGTGAGCTTTCCTCTGTGAATGAGTGCATACACCGACCAGGCATAATATTATGACCGCCTGCCTACCAGTTTTGCTGCCAAAACAGCCCTGACCCATCATGCGCTGTGTTTTCTGGCAGCTTTCTATCAGAACCAGCATTAACTTCTTCAGCAATTTGAGCAACAGTAGCTCGTCTGTTGGATCGGATCACACGGACCAGCCTTTGCATCAATGAGCCTTGGTCGCCCATGACCCTGTCACCAGTTCACCACTAATCCTTCCTTGGTCCACTTTTGATAGATACTGACCACTGCAGACCGGGAACACCCCACAAGAGCTGCAGTTTTGGAGATGCTCTGATCCAGTGGTCTAGCCATCACAATTCAGTCCTTCAACAAACTCGCTCAAATCCTTACACTTGTCCATTTTTCCTGCTTCTAACACATCAACTTTGAGGACAAAATGTTCACTTGTTGCCTAATATATCCCACCCACTAACAGGTGCCATGATGAGGAGATCATCAGTCTTATTCACTCCATCTGTCAGTGTTCATAATGTTATGCCTGATCAGTGTATGTATGTTGTGATTAAAGCTACAGTAGTGGGTTATGCACAAGTGGCTCAGTCACATCTGTAAACTGTGGGCTTTTTAATTAACCTATCAGAGGCTCTTGAGGTTTATAATGAGCAGCCTCGAAAATTATTCAGCTGTTTACGTACTTCAAATATTTTCTTAGTTCTTTTCAGAGCGAGTGGCGTGTGTGTGTGTGTGTGTGTGTGTGTGTGTGTAGGTAGGTGTGTAAAATCTTCTGATGAGGTGTTTAGAGGCTAAGTATGTAAGATTGAGACATAGCCTCTGTCTCAGTACACACACACACACACACACACACATTCTCAGGGGGTTCAGCTGTGCAACACTAGGCGGGTGACAACTGTGTCTGTATACGCAGCTGTAGGTGTGTGTGTGTGTCTTCCACCTAAACAAACTGCTGATCTCTTACTCTCAGTGATTGCGCCCCTCATTAATCCTCTCTCCATTTATTTGCAGCCGTACAGCAGCAGAGTCATTGCTAGTGTTTGTTTTTTGTTTTTTTTTTATAGCTTCCTATAAGCTGCTATTGTCTCCCAGCTGTGTTATAACCACCGTGTGCTCCACGCCGCAGAACAACTAGTATCTGTTTAGAAATTTTAAGTCCCAGAGAGAGAGTAGTGTAGAATATTAAACATTTGTGTCAGGCTGGCAGTTTCCTTGATCGATTCTTGCTATTACATCTGTGAACATTCATCAATTATTTGTTGACATCCACAAAGCTGTAATGTAGAAAATACATACAAGAAAACTCATACACTATATTGTCAAAAGTTTTGGGACACCCCTCCGAATCATTGAATTCAGGGGTTGCGCTTGGCCCCTTAGTTCCAGTTAAAGGAACTCTTAATGCTTCAGCATACCAAGATATTTTAGACAATTTCATGTTCCCAACTTTGTGGGAACAGTTTAAGGGATGACCCCTTCCTGTTCCAAGGTGACTGTGCACCAGTGCACAAAGCAAGGTCATGGATGAGTGAGTTTGGTGTGGAGGAACTTAACTGGCCTTCACATGGTCCTGACCTCAACCCGATAGAACACCTTTGGGATGAATTAGAGCGGAGACTGCGAGCCAGACCTTCTCGTCCAGCATCAGTGCCTGACCTCACAAATGTGGCCTAGAGGAAATTCCCATAAACACACTCCTAAACCTTGTAGAAAGCCTTCCCAGAAGAGTTGAAGCTGTTATAGCTGCAAAGGGCGGGGCCAACTCTATATTACATTCATGTACATGTAAAGGCAGACGTCTCAGTTTTGGCCTGGCTCACAATCTCCACTCTATTTCATCCCAAAGGTGAACTGTAGCTCTCTCTCTCTGTCTCTCACTGTGTGTCTCTCTCTGTCGCTCACCCTCTCTCACTGTGTGTCTCTCTCTGTCGCTCACCCTCTCTCACTGTGTGTCTCTCTCTGTCACTCTGTCTCTCACTGTGTGTCTCTCTGTTACTCACTGTGTGTCTCTCTCTCTGTCTCTCACTGTGTGTCTCTTTGTCGCTCACTGTGTGTCTCTCTCTGTCGCTCACTGTGTGTCTCTCTCTGTCGCTCACTGTGTGTCTCTCTCTGTCGCTCACTGTGTGTGTCTCTCTGTCTCTCACTGTGAGTCTCTCTGTCACTCACTGTGTGTCTCTCTCTCTGTCTCTCACTGTGTGTGTCTCACTTTGTGTGTCTCTCTGCCTCTCACTTTGTGTGTCTCTCTGTGTCTCTATTTCATCCCAAAGGTGTTCTATCGGGTTGAGGTCAGGACCATGTGAAGGCCAGTTAAGTTCCTCCACACCAAACTTGCTCATGTCTTTATGGATCTTGCTTTGTGCACTGGTGTGCAGTCATGTTGGAACAGGAAGGGGTCATCCCCAAACTGTTCCCACAAAGTTGGGAACATGAAATTGTCTAAAATATCTTGGT
The DNA here is from genome assembly GCF_019097595.1 of Hemibagrus wyckioides. Classification (NCBI taxonomy): domain Eukaryota; kingdom Metazoa; phylum Chordata; class Actinopteri; order Siluriformes; family Bagridae; genus Hemibagrus; species Hemibagrus wyckioides. The sequence continues at coordinate 11,225,638 of NC_080736.1, read as the reverse complement.
ATGCTGAAGCATTAAGAGTTCCTTTAACTGGAACTAAGGGGCCAAGCGCAACCCCTGAATTCAATGATTCGGAGGGGTGTCCCAAAACTTTTGGCAATATAGTGTATGAGTTTTCTTGTATGTATTTTCTACATTACAGCTTTGTGGATGTCAACAAATAATTGATGAATGTTCACAGATGTAATAGCAAGAATCGATGTCCAAAATGTCTTGCATTAAGAGTTCCTTTCACTGGAACTAAGCCCTGAAAAACAACACCTGAATTCAATGATTTGGAGGGGTGTCCCAAAACTTTTGGCAATATAGTGTCTGCATATATTTTATTGAACATTTGAGGAATTTTTTTATATCCAAACAGATGGATAACTTCTAATTAACCGAAACATCATTGTTATTTCTGCATGTCCTTGTGTAGAATTAAAAATCATGACAAATTCATCAAATAACATTGCAGTTAAATAATAAAAGACGCAAAGTTGCTTAATAATAGTTCACAGGCTTCTTACTGATGAGGTTGCATTAGCCCCGCCCACTCTGATTTAAAAAAGGAAATGATGGAATTAGGAATACGGCAATTATTCATACACTTTACGGCGTATCGAGCGGCCACAAGATCAACATTAACCTCATTAGAAAGCTGCTATTAGATTTAGAATCAATCCTTTTTATCAGGGCGAAGGCTTCTGAGTTTAATGAATGAGTTTCTCTGCCAGATAATGAGTCAGTGCATGATGGGAAATGTAGTAAAGTGTGTTCAGGGAAGTGAAAATGCTACAGTTCCTGACATCACTCCACACTTACACACACAGATACTTTTTTTTTTGAGTGACTCATGCAGCATACTGTAACTCTGAATGTCTCTACAGTCGATCAGTTCTGTGAAATTAGCAGCTGGATTACAGATGTTACAGCTGAGTGAAGGTTGTGAAGGTGTAGCACTTTTCACTGTTGGGAAATAATCTGTTAATTACACACTCATTATATCAGCATGTTCATTCCCAGCATTTCATCTCGAGTTTATAACACACAAATACTCTCTTTGAACTGTAGCTCTCTCTCTGTCTCTCACTGTGTGTCTCTCTCTGTCGCTCACCCTCTCTCACTGTGTGTCTCTCTCTGTCACTCTGTCTCTCACTGTGTGTCTCTCTGTTACTCACTGTGTGTCTCTCTCTCTGTCTCTCACTGTGTGTCTCTTTGTCGCTCACTGTGTGTCTCTCTCTGTCGCTCACTGTGTGTCTCTCTCTGTCGCTCACTGTGTGTGTCTCTCTGTCTCTCACTGTGAGTCTCTCTGTCACTCACTGTGTGTCTCTCTCTCTGTCTCTCACTGTGTGTGTCTCACTTTGTGTGTCTCTCTGCCTCTCACTTTGTGTGTCTCTCTGCCTCTCACTTTTTGTGTCTCTCTGGATCTCACTTTGTGTCTCTGCATCTCACTTTGTGTCTCTCTGCCTCTCACTTTGCATCTCTCTGCTTCTCGCTATGTATTTGTATCTCCCTCTCACACTGTGTCTCTCTCTGCCTCTCACTTTCTGTGTCTCTGTCTCTTTGCCTCTCACTTTGTGTCTCTACTTGTCTGTGTGTGTGTCTTTCTCTCTGCCTCTCACTGTGTGTATGGATCTCTCTCTCTCTCTCTCTCTCTCTCTCTCTCTCTCTCTCTCTCTCTCTTCCCCTCTCTGTAGTTTAGTTTAATGATGCTTTAATGCTTCAATTGTGCAGATGTTACCAGTCACTTTATTACCAACACAAAAACTTCTAGTAAATAAGAGACCAAAGTTTTATCTGTGTTCATGTATGTCTAGAAACCTCGTAAATTAATCACAGAAATAAAACTCTCTCTCTTTCTTTTTCTCTCTTTCTCTCTCAGACATTTTAACCTGCGCATGAAGAGGGACACATCTCTGTTCTCCCCAGACCTGAAGGTTGAGATCTCTGGACAGGAGATACCGGTCGACACCTCGCATATTTACAGTGGAGAGCTCTTTGGTCAGCAAACACACACACACACAGACAAAGCTAATAAGCTAGGCTAATTATTATTTGTACATAATACCTTCATTCTGCTACAATGTCATAATGTCACATGCAATTTCAGATATGATACAAAATGAAAATAATTCACATAAACATTTTAATGATATGGTTTCTTCTTCATAGATGAGAGAGAATCTGTTGTGAAATAATTGTGTCCTGATAATGATTTGTGTCTGATGTCTTTACCCAGTCCTTACATAAATTGTGTTTTTACACAGAAGTAGAAAAAACAATGTTTGTGTTCATGTGTGTAATGTGTTGCACAGAGATAGAGAAAGAGTGAGTAAAAGAACGAGAGAATGAGAGATGTGAGAGAGAGAGAGAGTCAGAGAGTGAGTGAGAGAGAGAGAGAGAGAGAGACAGTCAGAGAGTGAGAGAGAAAGAGATGTCCTCATTTTCTCTTCAGTGCTCCAGATCTCTTGATGGAAACATCCTGTGTCCTCTTTACTAACAGCAGGACAAGAAATAATATACACACACTCACACACACACAGAGAGAGAGAGAGAGAGAGAGAGAGAGAGAGAGAGAGAGAGAAAAGACATGAGATTTGGTTATTGTTTACATTACACACCAGAAATACACACAGCATCACTGCTTAGCACAGTGTTAGTTTTACTGATCGCTCTTCTGTTTCCAAATACGGTGCTACGCTTTCATTCAGCTGCATGGACTAAAATAAAGATAACTAGACCAGGCACTACGAGAGTCCGAAATAAATAGCGATGTTTATTTAAAGAGATGTTTTGTTTCTGCTCAAGATCTGCTCAAGCTGTCTCGTTCTGATTCAGTTACATACGTACATATGAAGTAATAGGTGAAGTTTTACTGTACGGTATTGATGTAATGATTAGATGGGTGTGAGTTTATGAAATACATCACGTTACACACTTTATCATGCTTTTACACACACACATACAAACATACATACACCAATCCGGCATAACATTATGCCTAATATTGTGTTGCACCCCCTTTTGCTGCCAAAATTCGGGGGACCCATCGAGGCATGGACTCCACTAGATCCCTGAAAGTGTGCTGTGGTATCTGGTATCTTAGCAGCAGATCCTTTAAGTCCCGTAAGTTGCAAGGTGGGGTCTCCATGGGCCCCACCTCGCAACTAACAGGACTTAAAAAATACTTACAGGACTTACAAGTCTTAAAGGATACTTTTGATAGTACTTCTGACCACTGCAGACAGGGAACACCCCACAAGAGCTGCAGTTTTGGAGATGCTCTGATCCAGTCGTCTAGCCATCACCATTTGGCCCTTGTCAAACTCGCTCAAATCTTTACACTTGTCCATTTTTCCTGCTTCTAACACATCAACTTTGAGGACAAAATGTTCACTTGTTGCCTAATATATCCCACCCACTAACATGTACCATGATGAGGAGATAATCAGTGTTATTCACTTCATCTGTCAGTGGTCATAATGTTATATAGTTATACAGTATGTGTGTGTGTGTAATAGAGTGTGATAAAGCAATGTTTTTCATAAATTGGCTCAATATTTATGATAAATAAGCACAATTTTAATATTGAAGTAATAAAGATTACCATGTTAGCCTTTGATGGAGTATAGTATCTTCTATGGCCATGACGTGAAGCTCAATAATCAGCACTCTGAATGTTGTTATGGTGGACATGTCTCCATATGACATTTCTCCCTGGCTTCCACTGCAAACCAGACTAAAAGATCACAGAAGCACAGCTCTCTTCTAATTGTCATTTTTTGGTCACATTTGAATAGGTTTTTTATTTAGAAAATGTGCAATTAGTGATCATGTGATAAAAAATGCACCAGGAAATGCTTTTTTGCTGATGCTCCACAAGGAGCATTAATTTGTAAAAACATATGAGAGTAAATCTCATCTTCAGCCCAGACTTTTAGAGACTCGCTCACCCCTATGTTTGCGTTAGGTCCCATTTGCATTATGTCTCATTGCTCCATTTGTGCACAACTTGCACTCTTTCTTGTCCCGTATCTTCTCTTCCTGATGAGGACCAGACTTTTGACAAACGCAAATGGCAGCAATTCACTGCAGCACGCCTCGGATCGCATCAGCCGCCTGAGTCAAGTATGTTAAATGGCAGCCTGCCACACTGAAGTACAAATTATTCAGATGGCCTGAGTTTGGGTGAAAGCATTAGTCATGTTCCAGCCACTGATTGTGTTAGCGCAATAGCAAGTGCAAACAGTTTGAGCATTTCTATTAAATCTGGCTGTGAAATTGCCACCGCTTTCCTATTCATTAGCATCCTCTTTCTGGAGTCATAGTCATTTCTGGAGCTGCAGGGTTCCTGCACACATTATAGAGCTTGCTCTGCTGTTTGACGTTGGAATAGAGAGAGAGAGAGAGAGAGAGAAACGCTAGCCTTTTCTATATAACTGATTCGATCCAATATGTATGAAACGGTTTGTCTGTACATCATGCAAAGGACTTCTAACATTTATTTATTTTCTACTAGATTTGAAATGAATTACTGCTAATCATTTGAGACATCTCGGAGTTTTACAGTGACATAAACATTTAAATTAGGAATAAGAAAATATTCACTGCTGCACACTAACCTCGAATGAACTCGGCTGAGAAACGTGTAGGCGGGGCCTAATATCCTAACAGGAACGCCTGATTGACATTTCCCTGTCTGAGAAAAATTCTTTCAAAACAGACAAGCAGTTATTGATTTTTCATTTGAAGAGCATATTGTTTGCTGCCAGAACCAGCAACCTCATTAGAAAGGCACAGACTTTCATGCTGCATTTCCTCCAAGAACCAAACGCAGTTAACAGAAAGGCGGTAACCCTTTTGTTCGAACCGAAAACATACAGATGTGTTGTTTGTTCTTTTGTGCAACTTGTATGCTTATTGCTCAGTGTCTCCTGACATTTAGTTTTAGTTGAGTTTCTGATACAAAGCTTTCACAGGTGCCTTTCTTAGTCACTGATGATGATGATGATGACGATGATGATGATGTGTCATGGCTGTATCAGCGACAAGGGCAGAAAAATATCAGTCCAAATGGAGATCAGGTCTAGGTGATGTTTGAGTTTGCGTAATCCTCTGGCAGGACGGTCACTGACCAGCCGCATGAATTTACCTAAAATCTGGTTGAGAATGAAAAGACGTGCTTCATCATACCATGATTTGGCAATTTCTTACAACAAAAAATATATTTTAGTATTTCCCATTACACAGAATCTCTAAACCAATTGTAAGCTTAAACTTATTTTTATAGTTTTAATCTTGAAATCGCTTTCTAGGGTTTTGGGGAGTTTATGCCCTGATACACCAGCCATTTATACACTGCCCAATAACTCTCATCTGAGATGCGTCAATTCATTGCTTATCAGAATTGGACTCATTTGTTTTAGAAATGGTGCATCTGTGATCAAATCCTAATTGAAAACCCTTTCAGAGTGATGATGCATCGTGTTTTTCATAAGCACGTGATGTTTACGAAGGAGTAGCTCAGACGCAAACTTTTTCTCTTTTTTTTCTTCAAAATCGATCGCCTTATGCATGACAAAATTATGTTTGGCTGAGAGAAAATAAAAGATCGCTATCCAGCTCTGATAACCGAGGCGCTGTTATTGTTTCAGAATTGAAAAACAAAAACTGGTTTATATTTCAGACTGATTCTGGTGGAGATAAGAGTGTCACAGCCTGTGGAAGAAAACATTTACATAGTGTTCAGATAGTAAATAAATGACTATTTAATGGTTTCAAGCATTTAGAGTCGTGACAGGAACAGGGAGTTATCGCTGTCATTTTGGTGGAAGGAGAGAGAGAGAGAGAGACAGGGAGAGAGTGAGTTAGAGCGGACGCAAGAGAAAGAGAGACTCAGTGAGAGAGAGAGAGAGAGAGAGAGAGGTCAGATAGGAAGCTTTTCATTTTCAATCATGTTAATTACATCTCATCAATCTGTAGCTTTTTTACAGTTTTCAGCGAGCCATACTGTCTAAGCTATAGAAACTGATATATATATATTTATATAGTAAAAAGAAATAATAAGAAAGGTTTGATATTCAGGTGGCTCAGGTTTCAGGCACCCTGGCCTTATTTGGTTTAGAAAACTATTGTGTTGCAGTGGCACTGCATGCTGGCTGGCTCCACCTGCCTCGGTTTCCTGCAGATCTCCATCAGTGCTGGAGCAAATGAACGGAAAAAAAGATCGAGTAAGAGTAATAGGAGGAAGTGAGTGAGTGGAAGAGGTCTGGCAGCTGTTCTGCTCTGGTTACTGACACTCTTGTGGCTCCTCTGAGTATGTATTGTTTTGTAGGGAGCACCATGTTCCATCATACCGACAATATTCCTACACTCAGGGATGTAAAGATGAATCGATTTCAGTCATTGCATATTTATAATCTAGCTGAACTCATTAAAAATGGCTTCATGACTGGCCAGATCTGTGTGTCTCTGTATCTATAAAATCCCAAACCACAAGTATCCCTTTTCTTATTGATCGGTGGCTTCCGAGGTTTATTTCGTAATGAAGTTCTGCGCTGACGTTTTTCTTTTTCTTCATTGTCTATTTTCACGTTACAGTTTCCTCCATTACCCACAATGCTGATTGACTACCTGCCTAAAGTGATGCAATGGGGTTTGGCTCTCGTGCCATCTCTACTTAAAGACAGCAATGCAGCGCCGCTTTAGTCTTTTATATTGTCCGGTTCTCTCATCTCCTGTACATCCTGCTCAAACGGATCAACTTGTCATCGCTGCTATTACGCTCATCATCTTGTTGATGCAGCAGATTGGTGAAATTTTTTCTTCTTCTTCTGAACACTTGATGACTGAGCTAGCATTGTCACCCTGTGACAGAAAACCGGCATGTTCTCACAGGAATAATGAAAATATTTCAGCATAAACATATTGAATGTGCTTCTTTTAATGCGTGCATGACGATATATCAAAAGTAGACGGAACCCTATCGACAGTCAGTCTGCATTTGTTCTTGATCATCTCTGAGTACTATCATCCTCCTTAAACTGAATTTATGTTAAGTTTCTCTGGCTGGACAGGATCAGCATGCTGGGGGTCAGAGGGGTTCTTGGCTGTGCAGCTTGGGACCGTTTTTGCTTTCGTTTTCACTGCAGAACTGAGAACAGATGTAAAAAAAAACATCAAGAGAGCCACATGAGAGTCTTTCTCGCCGTCTTCCTGCCAGCAGACACAGTCATACAGGCGCTGTTCACTTAAACCACACAATCTGCTTCACCTTCCAATTTTACATTTTTTAAGAGCAGTGTATCTGTCTGTGTCTGCTCTTCAGAAAGCTTAGATAGACCTTTGAGTGAATGAAAGCGAGAGAGTTTTATTTTTCTCCCCCTGTAAAGATTTCTGCTTTGATTATCAGTGACATTAGCGGAGTTTTTGAATCTCATTAGAGCGGTCGTGATGAGGCGGATCTGAAGGTCACCGGGGGTGTGTGCTTGTGTGTGGGAAAGAATTATATCTCATATGAAGCAGATTTTGAGACAAGCCCCTTCACACTGACTAACTCCAGCAGATTTTACATCCTCAGGAGGAACGTCCTGTCTGTCTGCCATCTGGCCTCATAGTGCTGTGTGCATTTGGATTTACACATTATAGCTTACATAATTACTCTATCTTGCCAAAAGTTTTGGGACACCCCTCCAAATCATTAAATTCAGGGGTTGGGCTTGGCCATTTAGTTCCAGCGAAAGGAACTCTTAATGCTTCAGCATACCAAGACAGTTTGGACACTTTAATGCTCCCAACTTTGTGGGAACAGTTTGGGGATGACCCCTTCCTGTTCCAGCATGACCAGTGCACAAAGCAAGGTCCATAAAGATATGGATGAGCGAGTTTGGTGTGGAGGAACTTGACTGGCCTGCACAGAGTCCTGACCTCAACCTGATAGAACACCATTGGGATGAATTAAAGCGGAGACTGTGAGCCAGGCCTTCTCGTCCAGCATCAGTGCCTGACCTCACAAATGTGCTTCTAGAGGAATGGTCAAAAAATCCCATAAACACACTCCTAAACCTTGTGGAAAGCCTTCCTAGAAAATTGAAGCTGTTATAGCTGCAAAGGGTGGGACAACATATTGCATTCATGTGCAAGTAAAGGCAGACATCCCAAAACCTTTGGCAATATAGTGTATTTAGAACAGAATTTTTTTCCCCCAGGCACCATAGTAGGTTTCTGTCCACTGTTGGTCATCACCATGGATGCAATAACATTTTTTGTCATTATAAAGGAAATTTTTTATAAGGAAAAAATTTGCAATTACATTCAATTTTCTTGAGAAAGAACATTTCACAAGCCATCTGGATTGATCAATGACAATAGAAAAAGAAAATAAAAGTTTATATATATATTTATAATGAAAGCATCTCTCTGAAATCATATTTCTTTTAGATGAGAAGGTACAGAACGTATCTGAACTCAATATTTCAGCTTTGACTGTAAGTTTTGCATTCACAGGATGATCAGGGAAAATTCACAGCAGCATCAGGAACATCCTGAATATTTTTATCTCCGTGCCTCGATAAAGAGAAACTCTATTTGAATATGCGTGGGTTTTTCTGAAACACCATCTGACTAAACAGATTGCAGCCTGGCTTCTGACTTCCTGCCCCGTGTTAATGTATATATTAATGTGTGTGTTTTCTCCTCAGGAGAGAAAGGCACTCTGACTCATGGATCTATTGTGGATGGAAAGTTTGAGGGCTTCATTCAGAGTCATGTGGGGATGTACTACGTGGAACCGGCTGAGCGATACCTCAGAGAGCAAAAAGTACCCTATCACTCCGTCATCTACCATGAGGACGACATCGGTGAGTGCACGAGTGTGGGGGTGTGTGTGTGTGTGCGCGTACATGCTTACACATCTTGGTTCAACCTGGTATCATCTCTGCATTTAGACTACATCAGTGTTAAACTTTGAAATGAATCAATTAATTCAATTTTTACCTAAATGTGAACACAAATCGGATCTATTTTGAATCAGATTTGGACCACTTTGACTATATTCACAGTGCCGCCAATCTCTTTTCCCCTGACACACCGGACACTACAGGTGTAGACCCAATCCATTTTTTTCTGAAGATCTGACACTGATCTGTTTTTGACAGTGTGAACTGAATAATTCAGATTGTTCCGCATGTTTCGATTTGGCACAGGTTTTACACTGGATGCCCTTCCTGACGCAACCTTCCCATTTAATCCAGGCTTGGGACCGGCACTGAGAGCCAACTGTTCAGTGGCTGGGTTAGCTCCCTGCCCAGGAATTCGAACCTGGGCCATGACAATGAGAGCACTGTATCCTGCGGCTGGACCACCAGGAGGCTCGAACTCAATAATTCAGATTAATCTAAGAAATTTCACTCCTTTGGTCTAAACAGGAATTGGTTAAAAATTACATTAAAGCAGATTAAAGCAACCTAACAAAAGACTGAAATGGTATCTAGTAATAGAAATAGTGATATATGTCGGCTTACAGTGTGAACGTAACTAGATTTTTTTTTTTTTGTCAGGTTTTCTCCATCTTGATATAGAAGTGTTTTTTTCTTATCCTAGTTATGAAGAGCTAGTTTGTTCTCAGTGTGGGGTTATTTGTTATTGTGTGTCATGTATGTACCTGTTTATATGGAAATTTCAAGCCTTGTTTCTGTTCACAATAATGACAGATACGGGTTAGTTAATGATGCATGTGCTATTTTTGTTCTGAAAGCAAAGCACTATAAAATGCAGCTAGCGTTATTTATCCACAAGGTACAACAAGCTAGTTAAGTGCGTTAATACAGAATGTCATCAATTCTTCAGGCTGACATTCTCCTCATTCTCTCCTGATCCTGATGTGATGCCTGCACTCTCAACAAAATCTAGGTCTTTGGCTAATGTTTTGGATATGTGCTATGAGCTGCGCAGTGCCACATTATTCCATTCAGGGTGTATTTCCTTCCTCACATCCCCTTTTCCTGGGATCCACTCCACCGGGGATCCACCTCCACCGGAATAAAGCGCTTACTGAAATTAAATGTGTGTGTGAACTGTACTTTTCTTGCATCATGGTCCGGCAGCGTCTCCAGTTTAGCGGATGATGTAATTGAGATGGTCACGCAGTAGTAATGTGTTGCAGCACCAGGAAATACTGTATGATTATTATACCTGTGCTTTATAAAGCTCTTAGGCCTAGAAACTAAACGCATTACACACTGCAGCTTTAGTATGAGCACAGAGCTAGTGTTAGGCCCAGAAGCACTTTTGTGTGATATTGTGTATGGTATTGTGTGTGTGTGGTATTGTGTGTGTGTGGTATTGTGTGTGTGTGGTATTGTGTGTGGTATTGTGTGTGGTATTGTGTATGCATATGGTTATGTTTCTGAGCAGAGCCACCAGTCCAGTGTGGATTAATAGCATGAGATTATGTGAGAGAACTGCTTTAATACAAAAGACACTATACAAATCCTCAATATCTCCAGAAATGGTAATTAAACAAAATGGTACACACACACACTTTCTCTCTCTCTCTCACACACACACACACACACACACACAGTCTCTCACTATCTCACACACACACACTGTTTCTCTCTCTCTCTATCTCTCTCTCTCACACACACACCCCCACATACTCCTGCTCTCTTACACACACACACACACACTGTTTCTCTCTCTCTCACACACACACACACACACACACACACTCTGTCTTACTCACACACACACGCTATCTTACTCATACACACACAAACACCCACTCTCTTACTCACACACACACACACACTCTCCCGCTCTCTTACTCGCGCGCACACACACACACACACACACAGTTTCTCTCTCTCTCTCTCTATCTCACACACACACACACTCTCCTACATTCTTTCTTGTACACTCTCTCTCTCTGTCTCTGTCTCTGTCTCTCTCTCTCTCTCTCTCTCTCATTGAAACCAAAAACCGAATTCTTTTGATTACAATCTCGAGCAGTGTCCTGATATGCCATGCTCTTACACTGTGACTACACACTCTACCGTCTAGTGGATGAATTTTAGTAGGGTAGTATCATCTCCGATTTTTGTCTTTTTTTTCTTTTTTTTTTTACTAACCAGAAGTAGAAGCCGCTTTGACGTCAAACGCGTGTAATATGACGCCACTAGCTTCAGCAGAATACACTGCTTTTTTTTATGTCGAAAAATAAACCACAACCATGTGGGCTAATTTAAAAGACATTTGCAAGATGTCTTGTCCACCAGAGTGCCGTCAGCCATCTTGAGCCTTTTTTTTTTCCTTATCCAGTGTCAGCGCCTGGTAGCCCCGCCCCCCCCGTTCCTCCCTGCTAAGTAAGCAAAGCTGTGAGTGCATGAAGTGTCCAACATTCCACTCTTCATTTTTTTCACTTGAATGTCATCCAGGAATTCGTGGAGCTCTTTTCTTGTTGGGAATTTCAGAATTCAGATCATCCCATGCAGTCGGCCAAGTAAAAAAAATAAAGGCCATTGTAATCTTTAGGTATAAAGTGTAAAGGTGGCTGATGGTATGTAGTGCAAGGACAAAAACAGGGTGTTGCTTATCAGTTGTCAGACAGAGAGGTGTGTGTGTGTGTGTGTGTGCACGTGTGCATGTGTGTGTGGGATTGTTTCATGTTCTGGCTTGTTGATAACATCCTCTGACTAAAGATTCCAGTTGACAGTGTGTGTGTGTGTATTTTCTTCTTTTGGGTGTGTCTGTTAATTCGGAGTAGTCCTCCCTTTCCTATCAGTGCTGTAACCATATCAGGGTTAATATCCTGTTTAATATTAGAGACTGTTTGTGTTTCTTCGCACACTCCACCTATCCACATAGATATTACATGCAACCCTTATCAGAGTGACTTGTGCATTTTTGCTTAAGTATCTATGAGCTGCTCTCTGCTTTTTTCCCCCTAGTAAACATACAGAGGCAGATAAATAGTAAGACATATGTCTTTATTACTGAGTAGATGCTCTGCTTTGGCCTAAAAGTGAAATTAAAGTGTAAAATATAACTGAAAATAAGGAAAATTAGGAAAATGTGAACTGGCATTTCCCTTCATCTTTTATTTACACACACACACACACACACCTGCCATCAGGTTATTATTATGAATAATTTATTCATTTAATACTAGAGATCATAAATAGAAGAGGTGAGCAAGAGCCTTCGGGAAATGCATTGTTCGCAAGAAATAAAGCCGTGTGATTTGTCCACAATCCTGAAAAAAATCTTTATTATTTATTTAGTTATATTGCTAGAAAAGGATGACAGAGCCTGCAAGGACAAGTCTTCTTAAAGGTTTTGTCAAGCTCTCTTCACATGAAAACAGCTCAGTGTGTGTTAATCTGACTCACATGTGCCGACTCCCCCCTCCCCAGTTTTCCTAGAACGAGTCCTGATGTTCATTCCCTCCGCCGTTCACATTGGTCCCGATCATCAGACTCCGGTACCTTAAGTGGTTAATGTTTGCAGGAAATAGTTGATAATCAGATTATTCAGTGTGTGAACATGCAGCTGTAAAAACAGGCAGAAAAATAAGTGAGGTTAGGCCTTTCCTCTGGGGTCTGTGGACGAGTTACAAAGTGACTCGCATGTTTGGGTGTGTCTAAAAAAAAAAATACTATTAATAGCTGACACGTGTAAATCTGATAACTCGTATATGTAAACCTGTTGCTCCAATTATAGCCAAAATGTGTATTATTGTGTTTATTGTGTACATGTAAACATACTCAGACTCACACTAGTGACGATCCTTTGAGGCTACACGATATTAAAAAGCCACCAATCTCTACATTTCTCAAACTTTTTCTAGAGGAGCCTGAAACACCCTTTTTTTTATTAATCTGGTTTGGCAAATCAAACATATTCCAAACACTCCAAGATTAATACCATGCCATGACCAGATCCATCACACAGCCTCGTGCTGTTTTCTTTACTGCCCCCTTGTGGAGAAACACCACAGCATTTCTGTACCCGCTCTCAAATATACCAGAACAATATATAACAGATTGGGTCACGCTATGGCTTTCCAAAAGTGTTGCACAATTTACCTGGACCTTTAGATTAAACGTTGCATGTTTTTTGGGAATCTCTTTCCAGGCTTTTAATATTGATCTACACTTTGCAAAAAACCCAGCCCTGTTGGTGATGTATAAGCATTAGAGATGGCAAAAAATGTCCTATATCCTGTCCTGTATTCTTATATTCTCTTCATTAATCATACACTGATACTTCTGTTTAACTCATAAATTGGTTGAATATACTTTCATTTGTTATTGATTGATTCAAATTTTCCAGACTATCAGTTTATTTGGTTTAATTGTTATTATTAAGTTTAGATCAGTGGTAGTGAACTGCCTTTCCAAGTGGGAAATTTCACCCTGATTCCTGCTGCCTTTTAGCATAATAAAACAAATATATAAAACTAAGTTATTTGCTTTAAGGCTTCTTGATAAGGCTTTTTCATTCCTCTAAGAAACACTCATGCAGAAGCTCCGAGTTAGTCAGAACAATCCTCTAGCTCTGGGTGTCTACAGTAGGATGGTGCAGCTGACAGTGGGGTTAAAAAGCCTTGTCATGAATAAAAATCTCTCCAATGCTTCACTTTGCTGCTTACACATGGTGTCTAACTCACACTGACATCTTTCAATCTTTTAGATCCCCCAAGAAATGAACGGATCCCTCATAACACACTCACATTTCTCCCAAATATGTTCATCCACCAGTTCCCATGATCCAGCCAGCTCTTCCTGTCAAACATCAAGCTACCAGCCTGGAAGACTCGAGGCTATGACACGCTGCCTCCAAGATGCACGAATCCAAGCCAACATCTTTGACACAATCAGTAGAAATCGCTCTCTGCCCTCTTCCACATACCTAATGACCTTACAGACACAGCTATAGGCTGGTGCTTCAAGAGAAAGAGCTTATCATCCCTTCCACACACAGACAGCACAGCCACGCTCGCTCACTGAGCTCCCAGTCCACAGCTGTGGAATTGTTGGGTTTTAATCTCGTGATCTCTGGATGATGTGTGAATGCTTCCGAGTTTTATTTAACTTGCTAACTTGGGAGGTTAATGAAGAGCTGATGAGATAGTTTAGGTAAATTAGGTCGATTAAGTAAATTAGACTGAACTTAAAGAGCTAACCAGCTTCATCTAATGCTATGCGCTTGAAATCTCATTTCACGTTCGCCAGAAGGTCGGAAGGTTTTAATTAAAATTTCCGTAAAGGGAAGGAGATGACTCTATAGCCTTATTTTGGAGCGAGTCTTGTAGTTCAATCTATTGCGCACATCACAGATTCATTTCCTGTTAATACAGTAAGCAAATATTACCTAGAAAAGCATTCTAGCTTATGAACTGAACATCGTAACCTGGTTTCAGTCTTGTGTGTGTGTGTCTGTGTGTGTGTTTATTTTGATGGCAGTGGTCCTTTCCGGGCAGTATCTCTCCTGTACACTTCTTTCATCAAAGAAAGAGACAGAAATAGCACCAAAGGAATTCTTAGAAAGGCAGTAAATCGTCAAGCATTTCGGGTCAGCACTCTGCAGTCTGCTTTGCTTTGATCAGCAGCTGAGAGAGAGCTGTGTGTGAGTGTGAGAGGCAGGACGGCGAGGATGTCCTCACTAACAAGACAGTATTTTTAGCATGTAAGGTAACAAGGCAGCGACTTCTCTCACTGACAGTAATGCCTTACATTTTAGAAGCCATTTTTTTTCTCCTTCTTTTCTCCATCACAGCAGTGGTGATGATGATAGGAATCTTTATAACTCTGTTGCTGGTTTAGTGGGAGCAGTGGCTTAAAAGATATGAGGATCTTAAGAAGAAAATGAGAAATATTTTATTTTCATTAGTCTTTTCTACACAAGGTTAGTGTTTGGTCAAATCGGTCTTTCACCTGTTCAGTGTAATCAACAGTGTATGTTCAGAAAGGCACAAGGTTTAAGCACATTCAAACAGAATTATCTTCACCAAATCATGTCTGTATATTTTAATAACACTTACCTGAATGGCATTATACACTGATCAGGCATAACATTATGAACACTCAGAGGTGAAGTGAATAACACTGATTATCTCCTCATCATGGCACCTGTTAGTGGGTGGGATATATTAGGCAGCAAGTGAACATTTTGTCCTCAAAATTGATGTGTTGGAAGCAGGAAAAATGGGCAAGTGTAAAGATTTGAGCGAGTTTGACCAGGGCCAAATTGTGATGGCTAGACCACTGGATCAGAGCATCTCCAAAACTGCAAGGAACAGTGGTGAACCGGCGACAGGGTCATGGGTGACCAAGGGTCATTGATGCACGTGGGGAGTGAAGGCTGGCCCGTGTGATCCGATCCAACAGACGAGCTACTGTTGCTGAAGAAGTTAATGCTGGTTCTGATAGAAAGGTGTCAAAATACACAGTGCATGACAGGTCAGTGTTGTTTTGACAGCAAAAGGGGGACCAACACAATATTAGACAGGTGGATATGCCTAACATCATAATGTTATGCCTAATCGGTCTATTAGGTCAAGAAATCAACAACTGACTCTTTATTGCTGTAGCCCAATCTTCATGATCTCTAATCCATAATAATAACAATATCCACTGGACCTTAAAAACCCTTACTTTTTATATATATTTATCCTTATTTATTTATATACAGAAGAAATATCTTACAATTCCTATTCTTAGATTTAGGCAACTCGGTTGAGGATGTTTTCAAAGCAATTTACTGTTCCTGGTTAAACTCTGTGTTTTGGAAAATTCTTTCTACAGAATAAATAATTAAGAGATATTTTGTAGGGCTTTTAGATTCTGTGTATCACACAGAAGATCTGGTCTTAAATTACAGAGATACAGATAGATTGAGTGTATGAATATTATGATGAGTAAGAAGGTTAAGAATGCTGTGAAGTTTGTTGCAAAAAATAAACTTCCCGCAAGTACAGTGTATTGACAGATTTCTCGTTCTGCATGCTTAATGTGTGTTTTGTGTGTGTTCATGCTTGCTTTTGCATGCATGCTTGCTATTGTGTGTGTGTGTGTGTGTGTGTGTGTGGGTGTGAGCTGGTAATTGGTATCTAATCTCCGTCAGGCAGTCAGTGAATTTCTAGTCTGACCCTGTCGTGTGATCGCTGGCCCAGAGGTTAAAGCAGCAATCCAAATCTCACCTCACTGCTGCCGAGAGCAAGACAAACCTGTAATTAATTGTGTGTGTGTGTGTGTGTGTGTGTGTGTGTGGTTCTCAAAGCAGGATTCAGGGACCTTCAGATCTCAGATTTTTTTTTATTTTTTTATCACAAGCACTTTATATGAACGTGTTGTATTTATTCTATGAACTGATTTGTCATGTAAGTGTAATGAGTTTAATCCAAACCACAGCAACTCAAGTTATTCACCCTTAAATTTTAAACTTGACCTTGAAACAGCCAACTTATTTTTTTCTTTGTGGAAGACCTCAAGCATTTTATACAATCAGTGGGTGATAGAAGGTGACAGTAATTAAAAGCTTTGAAAACTGATACTTTAATCTGATCTCTTAAATGAACTTGCAGCTAATGAAGAGAAGCGAGGACTTAATACTTTTGAATAGATGGATTAGGTTGTGAAAGCGGTGTGTGGATGTATGTAACCGTTAAAGGGCTTCATAGCTATATGGCTATGCTATAGCTATACAAAGCTATATCCTGCACCACCATGACCTCAGTACCGCTGCTGAATTTGGTTACCTTTCTTGCCCAGGTACCATACAAGCTGAGTTGGAAAAATATGAGAGTGTTAAAACTCTTCGATCATACACCAATCAGGCATAACATTATGACCACCTGCCTAATATAGTGTTGGTCCCGCTTTTGCTGCCAAAACGGCACTGACCCGTCATGCACTGTGTATTCTGACACCTTTTTATCAGAACCAGCATTAACTTCTTTAGCAGTTTGTGCAACAGTAGCTCGGATCACACGGCCCAGCCTTCGCTTCCCATGTGCATCAATGAGCCTTGGCCGCCCATGACCCTGTCGCCGGTTCACCACTGTTCCTTCTTTGAACCACTTTTGATAGATACTGACCACTGCAGACCAGGAACACCCCACAAGAGCTGCAGTTTTGGAGATGCTCTGATCCAGTCGTCTAGCCATCACAATTTGGTCCTTGTCAAACTCTCTCAAATCCTTACACTTGCCCATTTTTCCTGCTTCTAACACATCAACTTTGAGGACAAAATGTTCACTTGCTGCCTAATATATCCCACCCACTAACAGGTGCCATGATGAGGAGATCATCAGTGTTATTCACTTCACCTGTCAGTGCTCATAATGTTATGCCTGATCAGTGTATGCACTTAAGGTTTTTTGGCTGGAATTATTTCTTTACAACATTCAAGCAAGATCAAAACTGTAGTAGAAAATTCAGGGCAACATATTTTTATTTATTTGCCCACAATATGGATTACCTTGTTTGTATTCGAGTAAAATATTTCCCATAAATCTGCCATCTTGAAAATAAACTAAATTGCTTTGCTTATTTACTTTGCTTGTGCTTTACATTGCATATAACATTATGGAAATGTACAACTTCCCGGTTGCCCTACAGCTATAGTATAAAACATTTGAGATTCAGTCACATAAACTGGATAAAATAAATTAGTTTTTGAGTTATTTAAACTCTATTTCATAAGGTTTGTGTTCAGGGTTCTCTGTATTTTCAGTAAAGATTAAAGTTTGGCTCTGCTTGGCTATGAATGCAGCCATTAAAACATATCTTGAGAGCTTATACTGAGAAAGATAAATTGCAGCAGCAGTATGCCTAGTTTTAAAAATATTTTAAAACGAATGTGGGTATTTTGGAGTAAGGTCTGGATGAAGTCCATATATTTTTCCAGGTAGAAATGAGATGGCAAACTGACACACACTCAGCTGGTTTATGGGAGTTTGGGTGTGTTGGTGAGATGTTTCATCCAATGCTGGAAAAGTTTGTAGTGAAAGTGCTATTGCACTCCAAATGCTTTTTGTGTGTAAGTGCTCTTTTGTTACATCTTAAGAGTCTGAACAATGCTCTTTGTTTTCAAGGGGCATGTTAAGGTCGTTCTCTTTCATCGCTAACACACCCGCTTCCTCGTCCCTCTTCTTGCCTTGGCCTCAGTAATTAGAGACACACAGCATACCTTCACCTTCTGCTGCTTTGTTTTCTAGCACTCATCACCTTCACACTCTGCCTCAAGCAAGTGTGTTGCATGTCCCCAGAATAGCTCCTTGTTCTCGTCTCCTGACCTGGCATGTGTCAGCATTGTTTTATTTTTTGGGTAAAGATAGAAAAGTTTGTGTACTGAGGCAGCCTCAGGGCAGAGGCCAATGGAGCGCATCCATGCTTTAAATTCTGACCCGTGCAAAGGATGGAGAGAGAAGTAGGATAGACGAGAGGATAGAAGCGCTAGGAGAGACTGAGAGAGAAAGATGATGAAGGTTGTAATTCCCCAGCCACTCATTAGTTCTTGGACAACTCTGTATCTGTCTCAGGCAGACTGCAGCAAAACAGGCTACAATGACAATACGTCTTCTCCTGACTTTCACACTCAACAATGCATTTCTCTCTTAGTCTTTCTGTTAGTCCAGGGGTTGTGTGTGGCAGAACCAGGTCTGGATGTGGAGCCTGCAAAGTATTTCGAAAAATACTCGGCGAACAATAGATTTAAAAAACAGCCCTAGTTTAGAGTTTTAAACCCCACCGCTGCTGCTTCAGTATTCGATTGACTTCTGGACAAAAATGTGCATTTAGATCAATTATTTACCTGAAGACGGCTCAGGTTTCCGAGATGTTTTTTTTATTTCATATCCACTCTCTGGTCTGTTTATTGAAACTTGTTCAAAGTACTACAAAGTGCTAGAAGAATGTGACTTGAATACCCCAGTGTTATTGTGTAGCCTTGAAGTGGATCTCATGCACACTTTTATTTCTGATACCTGCTGAATCAGCACTAACGCTATGTGTTTTATTGCAGCATTATTGCCTAACATGGCCTCTGTTCGTTTTCTATTTAAACCTGGCTTAAAGCGGGTCTTATTCTCAGTGGGCCACAGCAGCCACACAGGAAAACACCAATTACTTTAATTAGGGTATTAAATAAGATCCTGTTTTATTTTCAACCTGGAACCACTTTAGCTAAAACCAAAATGCCTAATAATTTATTAATAAAAAAAAAAAACTTTATATGCACTCCATTGGCTCTGATGGGACTTCTCGTTCCCATAACATTGGCGGTTAATGCTATAATTTTATTAATTTGCTTACATGCAACGTACTAGTGCAAGAACATTTCAAATGGACAAGAATCCAGCTGTATGCAGAACAGATCGAAAGCCCCTGCGCTGTGTGTTTAATCTATCTTTATCTTCCTTCGTCCCCAGATTACCCTCACAAGTACGGCCGAGAGGGAGGCTGTGCGGATCACTCAGTCTTCGAGAGGATGAAGAAGTACCAGGCATCTGCTGTGGAGACTCCCGATGAGGTCAGTCCACAACTCCACAACGCGGAGAGATCTTCTAAACTAAAAATAATAATAATAAATAACGCAGCGTTTTTATTCCTGAAATTAAAAAGGTTAATAAAGTGTTTCTGTCAGAACTGATATGTTGCCTCTCGCTGCACCTTGACATATGGTTAGAGAGGAAAAGTCACAACAGAGCAGAGAAATGATTAAGTTCCTCTGAGACATTCCCAGCTTTTAACAGCACCAGACTGATTCGTCTGTCTTTACTTGTGAGCTTTTAAGTGATGGCTTGTTCTGGCCAAGTTCTCCTGACGTTGTTATTTAGGGAGTAATCAGGACTGGGTGTAGTAGCACATCTATGCATTTTTTATTTCAGAGTGAATCCAACCTCTCCCATATTTTTCTGTCTCCTTTAGTATATCAAAGCTTTGGCTCGAATATTCAGCACAAAAAGACTGAGTCGGCAAAAAAAAAAAAAAGCCTCTGCTTAGTGCATAATAAGTATCTTGTTGAAGATATCAACACTGTTTAGGCTTAAATAATAGTCCTATGTGGTATTTGCAAAAAGTCTTTGTCTTTGTTCTTTGACATTTACTTTCATTTGACTTTTCAGGGATTTTGTGTTTTTTCTTTGTTTCCTTTATTCCCTTACTTTTGTGTCATTCTTTTTATTTTTTTTTGTTTGTTTGTTTCTTTATCTTTTTTCTTTTCTCTTGCTTGACTTTTCTGTTACTTTACTATACTGGCATAGCAAAATAATATAACATTGCATGGCACCATGTATGCAGACGTTCACACACTCGTACACACCTAGAGGCGATTTAGAGCGCTCAGTCCACCTACCAGTACGTTGTTGAGATGTAGGAGGATGCTGCACCGCTGGGCTACCTACTTCCATGAAACAACAAATAACAGCCAAAACAATCCAGAGGACGCTGCACTGTTGAGCTCTCTGAGAATTCAAGGCTGATTTTGTATTACTAATCTGACGGTTTGATTTGTGAGTGTGAGAGACTCTCGCGCTCTACATCCTTGTCTGCTGCATGAGTCATGAATAACTGAATAACTTTGTGTTCAGGACTGATTCTAGCTTTTGTATTTTGCTGGCTTGTTTTTTTTTTTTTTTCAGTGCCAACAGTGATATGTGAAGGCTGCTAGGGATAACAATAATGCATTTTTGGCTAGATTAGGGTTGTGTTGGTTATTCTCTGCGTAAGAGTTTTTGCTCTTCACCTCCTGCAGGAAAAGAACAGAAATGCAGTGGACGAGGAGGATAGGGCAGACAAGCCGGTGATCCTGAGGAAGCGCAGAGCCGCTCAAGCTGAGAAAAACACCTGCCAGTTATTCATCCAAACAGACCACCTCTTCTTCCAGTACTATCGCACTAGAGAGGCTGTCATCGCTCAGGTACTGCACTGTGTAGCAGTCTCACTATCACACTAACACACCAGTGAGGGGCTTCAGCAGAGCCACGTCTACACTTACACTGTGCAGCAGTCTCACTATCACACTAACACACCAGTGAGGGGCTTCAGCAGAGCCACGTCTACACTTACACTGTGCAGCAGTCTCACTATCACACTAACACACCAGTGAGGGGCTTCAGCAGAGCCACGTCTACACTTACACTGTGCAGCAGTCTCACTATCACACTAACACACCAGTGAGGGGCTTCAGCAGGCTTCTACACTTACACCATGCAGCAGTCTCACTATCACACTAACACACCAGTGAGGGGCTTCAACAGAGCCACGTTTACACTTACACTGTGCAGCAGTCTCACTATCACACTAACACACCAGTGAGGGGCTTCAGTAGGCTTCTACACTTACACTGTGCAGCAGTCTCACTATCACACTAACACACCAGTGAGGGGCTTCAGTAGGCTTCTACACTTACACCGTGCAGGGGTGTGTTTCAGAGTGCATGTGGAAATGGTTAGTCTGCGTTCATTTAAATGGATCCCAATAGACCAAAATCTTTGGACCTTCGCGGTGTTGCATCATAGTTAAAGAAGAAAGGAAATCTCTCTCCCTGAAAGATATGTTTTCCATAAATACAGGCCTGAGTCTTAATATACTTAATAAACAGAGATACTAAGCATGCACACAATTATGAACACATTTTTTTAAATAAAAGTAGCAATATACAATAGCTCTAGGGAAACTGAATCATACCAAAAAGGGAAAAAAGGTTATTCTATTATGGTGGCCCTCATTACACCATTCAGCTTCAAATGATGTGTTGTTCAATTATACTAAATGATGCATTTTCACAATATTCAAAAATATCCTCAGCTGCATTTAGGATAATTGAAATATTTGCTCTGTACCATTTTTTTCCCAGTTGCATTCTTCCTCACTTCAAATTAAAATGCCTAAAAAGTGCAGAAACATAAACAGAGTCACCCTGACATCATGGGAGAGTTTTATTCATGACGCGATAAATATGAATTCATAAAATTTATGCGTAATCAGCAAATTGCTGGGAGAGTAAGATTCTTTAAATGCTTCTGTACCCGGAAGAGCCTCTACAGATGGTTATGACAGATATACTCCACAGATTCCGATGAGACCCTCTGTGTGGGTGAGACAGATGTTTTCTGGTGGTGCTAAACTGCACTAACATGGCAACAGGTCAAAATTTGCAAAGCAAACTGTGTCTTTTTAGAGATGTACTTTATTCTCAGTTGAAACTTTCAAGCCTGTTTGACATGTCTTGTATTTACTACCTTTGTTTGGTGCTGTATGATATTTGCTAACAGTCCTTGAGGAATTAACCTCATCAATAGGTTGAGGTAATAGGTAGATTCCTTTTTGGTTTGGTTGATTGGAAGGTCAGAGTTCAAATCCTAGGATTAACAAGCTCTTAAACAAGGTCTTTAACTGCTCAGTTGTATAAAACAAAATAAACAAGATAAATGACATCTGCCAAATGCCATAAATGTAAATGTTTAAAAAAAAAAAAAAAAAAAAAAGAATTTATTAAACACCTCGTTCACACAAACTGCAGCAAAGACATTTTTGGGAAGACCTAAAACACTCCTAAAATAAGTGCAAAAACAGATCTTATCAGCTCAACAGACAGGGCTGGTCCTTGACACAAAACCACAAATCCAGTGGATGGAGCTGGACCTCATCCTGCACCTCACACAACACCTATAACCTCTAACCTTCAACCACAAGCTTAACAAAACAAATAAAAAATGCTTATCCAGCCTGAAACACATTGAATTGTCTGTACCTCCTGGACCTTTGTTTCAATTGTGCCTAGTTAAGAGGAACTAGATCCTGGTCTACAATGAGGGGTAATTATACAAACCAGAAAAAAAAAACTCACCCCACCAGCAAGCCCAGTTACAGGGATGGATCTTCCATAATCCTTAGAATGTACAATATTCACATAATACTAATCACTTGTTGCCTGTTAGCCATAGGTGGCTGTGTTCTGTGAAGCTGTTTAATACAGTACATTATACAGACTGTTGTGTTTGTCCCAACAGATCTCCAGTCACGTGAAGGCCATCGACTCAATCTATCAGTCCACAGACTTCCAGGGTATCCGCAACATCAGCTTTATGGTCAAGAGGATCAGGGTATGTGTGTGTGTTTATCTTGTCTTGTCTCTTTCAGCTTGATCAGCATTGTGCTCAGTGCTTGCATCATTTATTGTTGCTGGTGTGTGTGTGTGTGTGTGTGTGTGTGTGAGAGAGAGAGTCTGTTAACTCCAGTTTTTTTCTAATTTATATGTCCTGCTTATAAATGATTCAGAGATAACACCATATCGATGTGTGAAGATGATCACATTGTTCACGCTCCTCTGCTAATCTCCGTGGCCTTTCTCTGTCCCGTGAGCTTTGTATCTGACCGCCTGCCTGACACTGAAAAGCGTCTGCTCTTTTGACTTTTGTGTCAGGTCCTGCAGGTCCCACACAATCCCAGTCCCGTATGCAC
This sequence comes from Hemibagrus wyckioides, assembly GCF_019097595.1. Lineage (NCBI taxonomy): Eukaryota > Metazoa > Chordata > Actinopteri > Siluriformes > Bagridae > Hemibagrus > Hemibagrus wyckioides. Next base: position 11,202,191 of record NC_080736.1, on the reverse strand, counting down.
AGCTCTAATTCAGACAGCTCTTTAATTTCGATCATTGTAATTGCTTTCTGCAATGGTAATTTGTTTTGGCGCCTTTTAGTGCTTGCTTGTCATTGCTAATGCACGCATGAACCTCTCATCAATATCTTCTTGTTATACTGTCACAAAGAGGTCTGTGTCAGTTAGTTACTTATCTCTGCTCTAACTGCTCTGGTGCCAAAGAACTAATGATGATTGAGTGTATTGAACAAGCTGAAACCACTTCAACAAAACCGGTGTTATATGCTCGAAATCACCTGATTATTTAGAAGCTGCTGTGGAATAAAATGTAGAACAAAAAAGACTACAAAATAGGTTCCATAAGCCCCAAAGAATCCCAACTGGGTTTTCATCTTATTAAGAGAAGAATATTGTTTCTTGTCCAGTAGTTTCTTAGGGCTTTATTATTAGCTTCTGTAGAAAGTGGAGGTTGGATGCATTTCATTATGAGTACTGCAGTGGCTTGTACAGAGATAAACTGAACCACTGACATCTCAATGCTGCTAATGATGCACTTCCTCTCTGTCTGTCTGTCTGTCTGTCTGTCATATCTGGGAAAAATCTTTCCAATTTAAAGAAACTGTTTATCCATACACTTAATATATGTCTATATATAAGTTGTAACCTTTATTGTTGCCCCTTTGCGATTCCTTTCTCTGTCACTAGATTAACACCACAGCCGACGAGACGGAGAGATCAAACCCGTTCCGTTTCGCCAACATCGGTGTAGAGAAGTTTCTGGAGCTGAATTCCGAACAGAACCATGACGAATTCTGCCTGGCTTACGTCTTCACTGATAGAGATTTTGACGACGGGGTTCTGGGATTAGCCTGGGTTGGAGCTCCTTCAGGTACACACACACACACACACACACACATACATACACACACACAAATCTATTTGTTTTTTACACTCACACAATGCTTTGCTGATTCACGAAACTAGCAAAAGCATGTTAAGAACTAGCTCTCGTTTCTACAAGAGTCACAATAGCAGCTGTGTGGGTTTTTTTTGTTTGTTGTTTTTAACACATGGCATAACATAAATTACAGCTGTGAAGGATTTCGGGCTTTGAGACAGTTAATAAAAAATAATATTGCGACATTTCATTTTTGAAATGCGATGACATTTTGGAAATTAAAATGTCCCAATATTATTATTTTTTTTTTATCAGTTGGCATGGTTGTAATAGTGCCAGCTCAAATCTCAGGATGGTCCTGAAACGAAACTGATTTCGTTCCCATGGTAACGAGGATGGCTCCCTTTACCTGACTAGGATCGCTGATGCCGTCCAAGTTAGCTAGCTAGCTCAATTATAAGTAATGTATTGCTGCACTATTGCTGTCCTCTCTGTTTAACAGCAGCTTATTAAAAACTTTATTAGTGGCTCAATTCCATGTGACACAATATTTTTCTTCTTTACAAAATAGTTTGTCAATTATTTCAATTTGTCCCATAAGTAAGATGGCCATGTGTCATCATAGGAGACATAGATGATCGCAGTCACCATCTAGAACATAGTGTTCCCTGAAGACCTGCTCTTTTGTGGTTTGGGATTAGATACCAGAACCAGAACCTCAGACCTAACACATGCACTAAATCTTCCTGTCCCGTCCCCCATGCTGTACCTTGGCTGTGGGTCACTGTTCAGAATGCATGGGCTGTTAATCTATAATGAGATCTTTCTCTGAGTTTGAGGTGAGGAAGAGGAAGCTGCGATGAAGGTCATGTGAGGTGCATGTCATAGTGTTGAGTAATCTCAGCCATATGGAGCAAGAGCAGCCTCCATTAACCTGCACTCATACTGATAAAATCTCTGTCTTGCTCTGTCACACTTGTGTGTGTGTGTGTGTATGTACATGCGCAGGCTCTGGAAAAGTTTCAGGTTTCTGAGAAATTTACTAGAAAACCCATTGGAAACAAACACACAATAAATAAAAAATCCAGCCGATCTATAGATGATTTTTTTCCCCACACAAAGCATGCATTGCTCGGAAGAGAGAGTGGAAAAACCCACACGTTTGAGCACTCTGTTCTGTGAGTAAATGCACATTAGTGAACTCTAGGCCCCTGATGGGCTTCGCACTGCACTCTGATCAATGAGCTCCTACCCAGAAAGGCTTTGTACACTCAGACTTGCTGTCTATATACAGACAGTGAAGTGTGTGAAATCGCTCATTCACAAAGACAAGGTTGTCATGATGGAATAATTTGCAGTCTTTGAAGATGCACAAGGAAGTGTGGATCAGTTAGTGGCCACTGCTGCAGGCAGGGTAGACTTTTGTTAATCCTTTCATCATAAATATATATGATGTGCTGTGTCCTTCTCAGTTACAAGATCTCAACTCACTTGAACAGACAAAAGGTTTGGAGCAAGGAATTAGACATCACTTATCTTTGGAATCTTTGCCAAGGCACATTGGCCAGGAGTTTCGACATTGATATCATTTTCTTCTTTAATTTGTCACCTGTGTGTATGTTTGTTGATCAGGGTGGATCAGTGTTTTAAAAGGACACCATATTAACTATCCACTGTTCCCACTGTTTCAGGAAGCTCTGGTGGGATTTGTGAGAAGAGTAAGCTCTACTCAGATGGCAAAAAGAAGTCTCTTAACACTGGAATCATCACCGTTCAGAACTACGGCAGCCACGTTCCCCCTAAAGTGTCCCACATCACCTTCGCCCATGAGGTCGGACACAACTTCGGCTCCCCTGTGAGTAGCACTTGTTGGTTATAAGTGCCGGATAAGTTCAGGAACCTGAAGAGTTGTGGAATGACCCTGTCCTTATGAGCAACCAAGTCATACATGCCACTAGAGGTTAATAGTAGAAATAGTAGTAGCTATTAGTAAGTTTAGCTTTATATAACAACTCAGTTTCTTTGTACACTCACCAGAGACACCTCTTCTACTTCCTTGAATTTCTTTTCCACCGTGTCTCTATACACACTTTTAATGACTTTTTTTATGACAGGATAAGATAAAATATAATATCTAACATTTTCTTACATTTTTGCATGTCACGTGGAAGGAATAATATTCAAGTTTCTGTATTGTTTACATAGAATTAAGAAAATCTCTCTTCACCTGTAGCTTGCTGCACCACTGTTTACCGTTTTCTCTGAAATTGCAGCTTCCTGTTGCACATGTAAATAGATGAATGAACATGATGATGCTCTATCATTGTGCGACTCACTATTGTGAAGATACGAATGTCACAAGTTCCTGTTTTGAATCTTTTTTACACTGCATGGACTGTGAAAATTGTGTAAAAACAGTTCTTTCAAAAAATCATTACCTTATGAAAGCAGCTTCATGCTATGTATGGTCTGTACAGCATCGAAATGAAACAGCTCAAGCTAATTGCAAGCATCTATTGCACTTATCGCACCTACTAGAAACAAAAGGTTACTGGGCAAATTTATGTTCTACATTCTGCTTTTGTTCCTGGGGTAACTGCCTGGTCTTTAATTCTCTCCTCCATTCTGTCCGGCAGCATGACTCAGGCACTGAGTGCACTCCTGGAGAGTCGAAGGTTTCTGACATGAAGGAGCGAGGCAACTACATCATGTATGCCAGAGCCACGTCTGGAGACAAGTTAAACAACAACAAATTCTCCATCTGCAGCATCCGCAACATCAGCCAGGTGTTGGATAAGAAGAGATCCCAGTGTTTTGTCGGTAAGAGCTTTCTGTACACAGCCAGTGTCTTTTTAATGGAATCAGTCAGCCACACAGTCGCAGTCCTCCTAATCCTAAATTTTGTCAATCAGCCATGTTTGGTGTGTGCAGTAATAAAGCCACTGGGGTAGCATCATGCAGCTATAGATATATATGCCAAATATTAGTACATTTACCTCAAATCTGTTGGGTCCTGCAGTGTCTCAGACTTGCTTATGTGGGTTCTGATGCAATATGAGACGCTGAAGTATAATAAGTTGCAGCACTGAAACAAGTAGAAGATATTCATGTAGTGAAGGTGAAATTGTACTTTAGAAGTGATCTGGATATTAAATTGAATCCCATTTAAATGCAAGCATCAAACATGTCTAAGCTTATTGCATTGGACCTTAAAATATAAAAAGCTCACGTTGTTGTTTTTATTATTGAAACAGCTTCTTTAAGTGTTTTATTGAATATTGTACCACTACCATGTCAGTTACACAGCTTTGCTGAGAGATGGTCTCTTTAAATCTCCCCCTCTCGTCAGAGTCTGGGCAGCCCATCTGTGGAAACGGTTTGGTGGAGGCTGGAGAACAGTGTGATTGTGGCTACAGTGATCAGTGTAAAGACACTTGCTGCTTCAGCGCCAATGAGCCAGATGGCAAGAAGTGCACACTGAAGCCTGGGGCCAAGTGCAGGTATGTGCAGAGGCTGGACTGCCCACTGCAGCTTTCATGAATGTTCATGAGCTCATAAAAGCTTCTGTCTCACTGCATGAGGTGGTGTTTCTTTTTTTTCTTACTGTTGGCGCCCCATGTTGTGGTTGCTTATAATCAAATAGGATGTGTTATATTAAAAATCAACTCAAATTTATTATGATACTTAGTAAAATTAACTTATTACACCTAGTTAAATTATTAATATAGACAAGAGACAGTAGGAATGTACTCAGCAGTGAAAATGTGTATGAATTGGAAACATGGAAGGAGATCTCACAGCTCACATTTCTACATAATATACACAGTATTGCCAAAAGTTTTGGGACACCCCTTTAAATCAGTGAAATCAGGGGTTGGGCTCGGCCCCTTAGTTCCAGTGAAAGGAGCTCTTAATGCTTCAGCATACCAAGACATTTTGGACAATTTCATGCTCCCAACTTTGTGGGAACAGTTTAGGGATGGCCCCTTCCTTTTCCAACATGACTGCACACCAGTACACAAAGCAAGGTCCAATTAGAGTGGAGACTGCAAGCCAGGTCTTCTCGTCCTACATCAGTGCCTGACCTCACAAATGCGCTTCTAGAGGAATGATCTAAAATTCCCATAAACACACTCCTAAACCTTGTGGAAAGCCTTCGCAGAAGAGTTAAAGCTGTTATAGCTGCAAAGGTGTTGTTTTGAGTAAAATAAATGTTGATTATTATCCTTGGACAGAATTAATTCTCTGTAAATGTCTGTAGTACAGTAGTCAGTTGCTCTTTAGGCAGTCCAGATTGTCTGTGCCTGCTGGTCTCTGTACCCAGCCGGTGCTGACTAAGTGTGTACTTTTTCAGTGTGCTGTCACTATGTTCAGTTACTCTCTCACCGTGTACGGTCTTATAATGACCAAATACCATCGGGTTCTCTCAGATTTCCCAATATATGATGTATTGCTTTTTCATTTGTGATATAATTGGTCTGGTCTTGACTCTCTGGGGTGATTACAGTGGCTCTTAAATTCTTGACTCCTAAACATGCCTCAGACTTTTTACTTGGTTTACACAGTGGTTAAGTCACTGATTTAAATATCTTCATTCATTCCTAGCATGTTTTGGGAGGAGATGTTTTGACAGGGATACCAGAGGACTCAGATGAACCCCAAAGCAGACATATAGAGAGCATGCAGAGCTCCATATATACAGCTCCGGATTCTGTCAGGGACCCTAGAGCTGTGAGGTGGCAATGTATACCACCCCTAAATATCAATAATTCTCATAATAATAATTAGCATTTATGACCTTCACTTCCTGGTTAAACGTTTCTCTGCAGAAGTGATTGTGATACTAGAATAATTATAAAGCGACTGTTTACATTTGTGTCTAACTTTGTCTTATTCCTTGAGATGTGGATCTCTTTTGAAATGTATATTTATCATGGTTGAATGCCAGGGCTAGTGTCTGACAGTAGTAGTCGAGTTGCCTTTAACATAACATATCTGTGTTTTGAGTGATGAAATCTGTTCATTTATTGATCATTTATTTTATACTCCATCTGTTGCTTGTATATATTGATTTCATCTGGTTGTTCTCTCTTTGAATTCTATCCCAGTCCCAGTCAGGGCCCGTGCTGTACAGCAAAGTGCGAGTTCAAGGGCCGTGATGAGAAGTGCAGGAACGAGTCGGATTGCTCTTATCAGGGCAATTGCAGCGGCACTACAGCACAGTGTCCCACATCTACACCGAAGAACAACTTAACAGCATGCAATGGAGACACACAAGTCTGCATCAGTGGGGTATGAACTGACTTCCTGTGTTCTTATGCACGTGTATGAGGGGGCACATGATTTTATGTCTTGGTGGAAGTCAAATTTAGCTGGTAGTTTGAACTTGAATGTCAATGTTTAATGTGTTTAATGTTTAATGTGACTCTTTGCCTCATGCACTTACATCAAGTCCACTGTGTCTGTTTCTTCTCTTTCCCCTCTCATTCCCCTCTCAGGCCTGCACTGGCTCTATCTGTGAGCGCTTTGGGCTGGAGGTGTGCACATGTGCCAGTGAGGATGGGAAGGATGAGACAGAGTTGTGCCATGTTTGCTGCATGACGAAGAGTGAGTGCTGCATATCAACCCAGACACTGGTGTTTAATGTTGTTCAGCACTGCTGTTTGTGCACACATATACAAGCACACATATAGTATAATGAGAATTACAGCTCATCATAATAATTAATAAGATTTTATTTATATATATTTGATTTATTAACCTTACATAGTAATCTTACCTGAACATTAAACTGAAATAAACAATGCCGGTATGTGCTGTGAACATTGCCAATACATAAACAACTAATAATCAAAATTAAAAAAAACAAAACAGATAGGGCGTTAAATTTTATTTGACCAGAATCAGGACCCAGCAGGCACATTACTACAATTTATGCAAATTTGGAATGCACACATGAAATAAAAGATTTTTAAACTCTTGTGTGTTCTCACATGTGCACCTTCTCCACATTGTCCACAGATCAGCCCAACACATGCAGAAGTACAGGCTCTGATGAATGGAAAAATTTCTTCAACAAGAAGGTTCGCACCTTGCAGCCTGGATCTCCTTGTAATGACTTTAAAGGCTACTGCGACGTATTTATGAAATGCAGGCTGGTGGACGCTGACGGGCCACTGGCCAGACTCAAGAAGGCTATCTTTAACCCTGAGTTTTACGAGAGCATTGCTGAGTGGATTGTAGTAAGTACAGCTTCATATACAGTTATCTATACAGTTAGACCTATCCAACACAGGAAAGTGTTCTTCGTTGTGAAATACGGTTTATTGTGTAGGAATGTCTAATATGTGTGTATGTGCTACAGGCTTATTGGTGGGCTGTGCTGCTGATGGGCATTGCTCTTATCATGTTGATGGCTGGATTCATTAAGATCTGCAGTGTTCACACGCCAAGCAGCAACCCGAAACTACCGCCGCCAAAGCCACTGCCAGGTAATACACCCACCAAACTACCCCTCTTAAACCACTGCCAGCTAATATACTCCATTAAACTGCAACTCCCAAACCAATGCCAGGATATATACTCCATTAAACTGCCCCTCCCAACTAATGCCAGGATATATAGCCCATTAAACTGCCCCTCCCAACTAATGCCAGGATATATAGCCCATTAAACTGCCCCTCCCAACTAATTCCAGGATATATAGCCCATTAAACTGCCCCTCCCAACTAATGCCAGGTAATATACTCCATTAAACTGCCCCTCCCAAACCACTGCCAGGTAACATACTCCATTAAACTGCCCCTCCCAAATCACTGCCAGGTAATATACTCCATTAAACTGCCCCTCCCAAATCACTGCCAGGTAATATACTCCATTAAACTGCCCCTCCCAAATCACTGCCAGGTAATATACTCCATTAAACTGCCCAAACAACCACTGCAGGCAAAAAACCTCATTCTGGCCACCTGACCCCTCACACCACACTTAAGGCTATTAAGCCAGCTAACTAACTCCTTAACCTTCATCTGGATAACCATCTTCTACCTTCTCTACAGGTCACTGTATCAGATTTATTCTCAATTAACTCCCATATAGAAACACTGCCAGCTCTCACTAAACACGTGACACAGTAATAAACTTTTCAGCTCTGCATAAACTATATTCAAGGCATCCACTTTAGCCCGAAATGACTTTCTCTAATAAATCACAGCCAAGTCGTCCTGCAGCACAGCGCAGCTCTGTGCCCTTGTGCAATAAAACCTGGCAAGACAAGTGAAGTGAATAATTGAAAATGACTTTTGTTTGTACCTGCTCTAACACTGACAGTAATACTCTAGCTCTTACAGACACAGCACCATGCTCCCCTACACGACTTCACTTTCTCATCCATTTGTATGGAAACTGAAGGGCACCTTAGAGTCCTAGCTCCACGTTGTGTAACAAGAGATATCAACTCAATCTTTCCTACCTCTATTCCCTTCATCTTATTTCCCTCTATTTCTCTGTTTCTCTCTCCATCATATACTCTCTCCCTTTTCTCGCCCACTTCACCATCGCTATCTTTTGGGAACTGCCTGGTTCTCTTTAGTGATGTCCGTTTCTCTCTATCTTCTCTTCCTTCATGTTTCTGTGTCTCCTATGTCTGTTTTTCCTTATACTCTTTTCCATTTCTGTCCCATTGTTCTGTTTTATCCACTCTATATACATACGCTTTTTGGCCTGAAAAAGAAATCTACGATTCACGGAGTAAGACTCTGTTTCAGTCATATATGTGTGGAGTATGTGTTTTGGGCGCATGTGTTTGGCCATATGTGTGTGGGAGTCTATGACTCTATAACTCAGGACCAGGACCAGTTCATTTCTCGAATCTTATTGTCTTTCCTCTCCTCTACCTCTCCTTCTGTAGGTACACTGAAGAGGAGGAGAGCCCAGGCTCAAAATTCTCAGGCTCAGCCACAGCGTGTACATCACCGTCAGCAAAGAGAGAACTATCAGATGGGCCAGATGCGCCGCTGAGCTCCGCACTCTGCCTTGGTTCTTCCTAGTGCCTACAACAGGAAACACTTTACTCCAAAGAGTTACTGAACCAATCAGTTAACCCCATCTACAGACTTAAAGAGCAGGCAAAAGGAAACCAATTTCCCACAGCAAACTTCAAAGAAACTGCTCTATAAAGCAGTGATGCTGTCCTCACACTGAAGAAAGACCGGATGAGGAGAAGAGAGAATCACTGCTTTGTGTTCTTATAAGGATATCATTTTTTGTTTTGTTTTGTTTTTTTCACAGCTAATTTTCTCTGGCATCTCTCTCTCTCAAAGTGCTTCAAGGTTCTTGTCTCTCTCTACTTTCAATTCCCTTTTTTCCTTCACCCATATTTTTCTCCCAAACACTGCCATCAGAATGACATGAAGGGGAAATGCAAAGGCTTTATAAAGCAGCGCTGTTTGAGAAAGAGCTCCTTCTGCATAGACTCTTTTGCCAATGTGATTAACATGAAAAGTGAATCTAAAATGCAAGCTTTTTTTCTTTTTTTTTTTTCCACACATTCTCTCTCTTTCTCTCTTTTCAGTTGTACGGTTTTTTTCCACATTTATGTTTTTCTTGGTGCATCTTATAATATTGATTTTTTTTTCTTCTGATGAATACAAGATATTTACTATTTTGACTGACACTCAGGACAAATTCGAAAGCCTAAAGCATTGTGTGTCAGAGAGGTGAATGGAAAATGCCTGATGATTCTTGGTGATGTGGGGTTTATTTTTTTATTTTTTTATCGTTTATTTTTACGCTGCACGTCCCTGTTTTGTTCTCCGACCAAGACTGAGTATTCTAGTAGTTGTCAGCTCATCCTAATCTCATGCACTGCTTGCATTTGAAGAGTCGTTGAATAGTTTTAAACTGAGTGGAATTGAAAAACCCCGGGAGAAGGAGCAAGAAAGAAAAGACTTGTGATTGTGTTACCTTTGTTTTCTTTTTTTGGTGAATGGCCTTCACAAACATTCAGCTGGGAAACATTGTGAGAAGTGTGTGGTGTGTGTGTGTGTGTGTGTGTTTTTTCGTCCCCTTGTCGTATGGAGTGTTGAATTCATATCAGCTATCAGATCCACCACTGTTAGTGATGTTTCACAACTGCCTAGAAATTTTCCTGTGGCATGACTATGGTCAAAAACCTTCATTGCTCTGAGAACAGCTACTAATACAGAGGCCTGTTGGGAGATTTGCAAACAAAGTAGAGGAAAACTAGGAGGGCTTGAATTTTAAGTACATGTTGTGGCTTCTACATAACCACTTTCCCTATCAAAGAAAGAATACAGAAAGTTCAGGAAATAAACCAAGCAGGATCTGTTAGGTACACAGGTTAGTAGTGTATTTAAAATGTACTTCTCTCACCTATTTATCTGAGTGTTGTTAAAAATCCCTAAGCCCTGATCCAGATCCACAACATTTTGGTGGTTGATGTTTGCTAGCGAAATAGAAATTGAAAATTTTTGTGGTGTGACATTGGCTTGGATGACCTTTTCAGCATAGAAGGGCTATAACTATTTCAGATTTCTTCTTATTCTGTCCCACCCCTATTATACATGAGCAAAAACCATCACAAATTTCTTCTTATGAAACAATTTCTTTCTATTCTACAGCACATAGCCCCTTATTATGTAGACCATGTGCAGAAGATGATCTGTAACCACTTTCTACTGTGCCTGATAAGCAGCAGGACAAATTTGTGCCAGCGTTCTACAGGGTCATGTAATCATCTGCTGCGTTGATTTTCTGAAGGCGCTCATTTGAGAGGAAATTATTCAGCTCAGAAAGGAGCGGACTATCAGGCAGTAATTAGAGCTGCGCTAATTTTGGTCCTTTTTAATATATATATATATATATTTATATATATATATATATTCAGCATTTTCCTTCTGCTGATGCTGAGCTTGTGTACCAAAATAAAATATTATATTCATAATAAAACAAAACACAAGATCCAATATAGAATAAAACACTTTTCCTTAATAGAACTTGGTCCATATGATGCCTTTGTCAGCTGTATTCAGTGTTTGTCATGGCTTAGAGCGCTACTGAAAAAAAAAAAGCATTGCAGCAATCATCACTCACAAATTTACTGCCCTCCAAGATCCTCCCTTAAGAGATGTTTTGTTAGTGGACAGGCCATATTGTTTATTCGGTAATGATTGTTTTGTTAGGAAAGTGAATTTATGCCCTTATTCTACTCAAGTGTTGCTGAAACAGTGGTTGGTGGTATTGTTTGGCTTTGAATTTTGAGGCTCAGAGCTTAACTATTCATTCTTGTTTTTCTGTGGTAAAATAGTATGTGTGTGGGGGGGGGTTTTCAGGGCAGGGAAAAACTTTTATTTCAATCGTTTGTTTCAGGTCTCGCTTTAAAGGTGTAAGAGAATGTGCACTGATATAGATGCAAAATACGTGGAATTTAAAAGATGGAGAAATATGTCTAATACTACTGTTTGATTTTAATGGCCGCTGTGTTTTATACAGTACTCTTTCTTTTCTTCTTTTTCATAAATCAGATTTGTTTGTTTGTTTTTTCCCCTTTTCCTTTCATTTGCGCTCAATTTCAAAAAGTTTTTACTAAAAATTGCAAAAAGTATTGTGCAAAGATATGTAATTTTTTTTGAAGTACTTGAAAATGCATTAATACAAATAAATAATTTGGTCAATTTCTCAACACACAATTTATTCACATTAATAAAAACAGACTTGAAAAACATTTCGGCGCACAGGTTTCTTCACACCGCTGTGCGTTAACAGAAGGTACTTTTATTCCTGATGACATTTGCTGTAAATGTCACTTTAAAGACTTATTTCTGTGTTCGTGTAGCTTCTGGCTGTAGACTTTATCAGAGGGCATCTAAGATCCACAGTATTGAGGAAGCACCAGCAAAAAAGAAAACTCATATTACTCCTGCAAAAAGCAAAGGCCCTTTAATAAGCTGGCCTGTTCATTTCTTTCTTATTCATTCTCATAATCTGTAATAATCAGCTTGTCAACAATATTACTGAAACTTTAATAATAAAGCTAGGTATTTGTCACAATACTGGTGAAGAGAATAATACAAATGTGTAGGGGGGGGGGTTGTATTGTGTGTGTTTGTGTATTTTGCAGTGAAGGCAGAATTATGAACACTTGTTGCATAGATATAAACCTGTGGATATTTTTAAGAGATCAGAAAGTTTAGGTCACATATACATCGATCAGGCATAACATTATGAACACTGACAGGTGAAGTGAATAACACTGATTATCTCCTCATCATGGCACCTGTTAGTGGGTGGGATATATTCGACAGCAAGTGAACATTTTGTCCTCAAAGTTGATGTGTTAGAAGCAGGAAAAATGGACAAGCGTAAGGATTTGAGCGAGTTTGACAAGGGCCAAATTGTGATGGCTAGACGACTGGATCAGAGCTTCTCCAAATCTGCAGCTCTTGTGGGGTGTTCCCGGTCTGCAGTGGTCAGTATCTATCAAAAGTGGTCCAAGGAAGGAACAGTGGTGAACCGGCGACAGGGTCATGGGTGGACAAGGCTCATTGATGCACGTGGGGAGTGAAGGCTGGCCCGTGTGATCTGATCCAACAGATGAGCTACTGTTGCTGAAATTGATGAAGTTGTTAATGCTGGTTCTGATAGAAAGGTGTCAGAATACACAGTGCATGACGGGTCAGGGCTGTTTTGGCAGCAAAAGGGGGACCAACACAATATTAGGCAGGTGGTCATAATGTTTTCCCTGGTCAGGGTATTGCATATAATTGGTTTGATCAGAGTATGAAATAATTACCTTCAACTGACGCCTCATTCTCTTCTTGTTCTCTTCACCTTTTATTGAAAATAATTATAGCTGTTATTTGTAGATATCGGATTCTAAATAGATAATTAAATGTAATACTTTGTGCTTATTGATTTATCTGCTAAGTTAAATCCCAAAAGATTCAAGTGAATCCCTGGTCCAGCCTTTCCTACAAAAGGTTTGCATTTGTTGATTAATCAGTTGAATGGAACATTATTCCTTTACGAACATTTAATTATCAAAACAGGCTCCGCTTGTTTAAATTGTTAAATGCATTAAACTTTAGTCATAATACAAAGGTCTGTGTTTAAACTACATATTAATCAAAATAGCGTCTCTCATCAGCTTTCTGTCTGTTACTTGACTAATCAAGAATGTGCTCATCTGTAGCAGCAAGAAAAATTGAAGAAATAGCAATAGCTCAGCATCTCTGCCTACAACCCTATACCACACTATTCATCTTAATAACCAAAAGAGAAATATTCACTAGAGAAGTAGGAGGTTTATTGAACAAGGATCTATAGTGGCTTCGAAAATAGACCATGAAAATTTCATCTTGTACTGCTAGTTGTTCTAATCAGCAGATAGAGTGAGCAAGATAATGTGTGACATCAGCAAAGCCAAAAATGAAATGCCAGACAGAGCTACACTATATTGCCAAAAGTTTTGGGACACCCCTTCAAATCATTGAATTCAGGTGTATAAAACCAAGCACCTAGGCATGCAGACTGCTTCTACAAATATTTGCGAAAGAATGGGTCGCTGTCATGAGCTCAGTGAATTCAAGCATGGTATATCTTGTGATAGATTGCCACCTGTGCAATAAGTCCATTCATGAAATTTCCTCACTAATAAATATTCCATGGACAACTGTTAGAGGTATTATAACAAAGTGGAAGCAATTGGTAAGTGCATGCTGAGGCACACAATGTGCACAGAAATCACCAACTTTTGTCCTGTGGCCTTCAGATTAGCCCTAAAACAGTGAGTAGAGCGCTTCATGTAATGGGTTTTCACGGGTGAGCAGCTGCATCCAAGTCTTATATGACCAAGTGCAATGCAAAGCATCAGATGCAGTGGTGTAAAGCACGCCGCCACTGGACTCTAGAGCAGTTGAGACATGTTCTCTGGAGTGACCAATCACGCTTCTCTGTCTGGCAATCCCATGGATGAATCTTGGTTTGGCAGCTGCCAGGAGAATGGTACTTGCCTGACAGCATTGTTCCAACTGTAAAGTTTGGTGAAGGGGGGTGTAGGGTTGTTTTTCAGGGGTTGGGCTTGGCCACTTAGTTCCAGTGAAAGGAACTCTTAATGCTTCAACATACCAAGACATTTTGGACAATTTCATCCTCCTAACTTTGTGGGAACAGTTTGGTGATGACCCCTTCCTGTTCCAACATGACTGTGGACCAGTGCACAAAGCAAGGATGAGTGAGTTTGGTGTGGAGGAACTTGACTGGCCTGCACAGAGTCCTGACCTCAACCAGATAGAACACCTTTGGGATGAATTAGACTTGAGACTGCGAGCCAGAACCTTCTCATCCAACATCAGTGCCTGACCTCACAAATGCACTTCTAGAGGAATGGTAAAAAATTCCCAGAAACACATTCCTTGTGGAAAGTCTTCCCAGAAGAGTTGAAGCTGTTATAGCTGCAAAGAGTGGGCCAACTCCAACTTTGGCAATACAGTGAAGCTTTTCAATAAGAAAGACGTATAGAAATTCATTAATGGATTGAATGGCATCTAAATGTTTTAATACATTAATACAGTGTGCTACAACATTTCAATTGCAGTAGAGATGTTACACAGGATGTGATGTGCTGGAAGCATCACCACTGCTCAGTCTAGAACTTTGCTTTGTCTGCTGGTGTGAAAACAAATCTGTGTCAAACTGCAAGCTATTCCAGGCAGCTCAAGCTCTTCTCTTGGGGTCTATATTTGCTTTAACTGTTTATAACTCTCAATAGCCCATGAGATCAACTAACAACCTTCATTTGAGCTACCTAGTGAGCTAGCCTAAAGGAAAGAGGATTTAAAAAAAAAAAAAAGGGATTTGAACAAGGGGAAAGTGACGAGCATCAGTTTGAAAACAATAACTGTGGTTTCAGCTTGTTCTGCATCGCTTAACGTCAAAAAGACCAGTTGTTTTTGTTTTTAGTTGTTATTTTTTTGTTTTCTTTTGTTTGTTTTTTTAACATCATGATGTCAGGCATGTGCGAGCACATAAAAAACCCTCGCTCGCACTGTCCTTCAGCCATGTGACCGCACACGCTCCTGCTTTTCCCGTCTTTCATCACAGCGAACAAACATCTTCTCCTCTGAGGGCCGGATAGACGGTCTGTCATCAGCCTGAGCACAAAACGTGGCTCTGTGAGGGAAAGAGGGGACAAAGAACAAAAAAATAAGTAATAATTATAAAAATAATTTGCACTGTATACAGTAAGAAGCAAAATGCAACGTGTGGCTGCTTAGATATTAACTTAAACTGCCTGTGAACAGTTTAATCTGTTTTTTACCTAGAAACATCTATTTTAAAACCATATGTATCTTATCTTTATAATTAATAAACTTAAATAAACATACACCGATTAGGCATAACATTCTGAGCACTGACAGGTGAAGTGAATGACACTGATTATCTCCTGTTAGTGGGTGGGATATATTAGGCAGCAAGTGAACATTTTGTCCTCAAAGTTGATGTGTTAGAAGCAGGAAAGTGTAAGGATTTGAGCGAGATTGACAAGGGCCACATTGTGATGGCTAGACCACTGGATCAGAACATCTCCAAAACTGCAGCTCTTGTGGGGTGTTCCCGGTCTGTAGTGGTCAGTATCTATCAAAAGTGGTCCAAGGAAGGAACAGTGGTGTGATCCAGGGACAGGGTCATGGGTGGACAAGGCTCACTGATGTACGTGGGGAGCGAAAGCCGGCCCATGTGATCCGATCCAACAGATGAGCTACTGTTGCTGAAATTGCCGAAGAAGTTAATTCTGGTTCTGATAGAAAGGTATCAGAATACACAGTGCATGATGAGTCAGAGCTGTTTTGAGCCCAACACAATATTAGGCATATGTGGTTATAATGTTATGCCTGGTTGGTGTATATAAGTTATAATTACTATTAAATTAAAGTTTCATTATATTAAGTTGTGTGGGAGTGTAGCTCACAGTTGAAGCTAAATGACTAATGAAATGTATTGTAAACAATGTTATTGTTATTACCCTAGTATATATAATACAGCACTATATTGTGCTGGTAAAACATAGAAAATGATTTACACCGTTATTCGCCGTGTTTATATGTGGATCAGACTGAACCATGTGTGCCTTTGATAGGGGAGATAAGCAGCCAAGAGTTCTCCAACATTTATTATATGTTGAGCTTGTAATCTAATAAATGATTACTCTGCTCTGCTTTTGGCGAACTCAAAAACATTAAAACTGGAGTTTAAATAATAATTTCAGTCCAGCATTTTTATTTTTGGATTAGACTCTCCCTACACTGGAGCTCTGAGTATTAGTAGTCCCAGAGCCTTGTGTTGAGATAAGGACTGGAAAAGATAAGCTGGATTTGAATCGTCCACTAGGGGGCACTGTGTGAATGGATCCCAACAGTGTCTCTAATCTTGCTGCATAAATAAGATACTCGTCATTCTCTCCACGCCAGGTCTAAGGTTGCCAGTCATTTTG
Organism: Hemibagrus wyckioides; assembly: GCF_019097595.1. Classification (NCBI taxonomy): domain Eukaryota; kingdom Metazoa; phylum Chordata; class Actinopteri; order Siluriformes; family Bagridae; genus Hemibagrus; species Hemibagrus wyckioides. The sequence goes on along the minus strand of NC_080736.1, from coordinate 11,185,803 downwards.
AAATCATTCATTTCAGTTGAGGTCCTGATTCTCATTCATTCTTTTACCAGTTTAGTAAAAAACAACATGCATGCTTATTTAATTCTTACATGGTAGCTACATTACTCTTAGCAAATGATTGGGAGTAACAGCTCGCTTTTTGCTGCCATGTTTGTATTGCAATAGTTGAAATCCTGACCAAAATGCAGTATGTTTTCCCAACAATAAGAGACAAGCAGCAATACTAATGGCTGGTTAAATAATTAGTAGATTGTAGATGAGAATTGCTCTATATGTGTAATGCATCACTGGGTCAGCTTAAAATTCACACACAGCTTAGCTTTACAACATCGTTCCTTCTGTTTTTCTTCTCTACACTAACCCAGCCACGGCACTTCAGATGCATGCATCATATTGTGCATGGTCATTGGAATAATGGGGAATAGTGGTGCTCTATTTTATACAATAATTTCCTGAGTACAAATGATGCATAATTGATGAGGTTCTTGAATCAAATTTCACTGATAAATCAAGTTTGTGATTGTAATATCATTTATCGTGCAGCTCTACCCTGACACAGTGTGCTGGTCACATTTTTTTAATATTCTGCCTTTGTTTTTTTTCCCTGTCTTGTTTCCCTGTACACAGTTTTACCTCTGCTGTGTCTCCCCAGCTTTGACTCGAATCCTACCAATGGTGAGCTTTGGCCCATCTTCCTTGCTCTCCCATGGAAATATGGTCTTGACTTTGCTCCACATGTTGTTCCACAGTGACTCTGCCTCCCAGGACACATGTATCATCATCAGATCTCCGATATCAGTGTCCACAGTGATCAGGAAAGAGTAGGTCTTATTGCCTGAGACTTCCTTTACTCTAAGAGATAGAGATGGTGTAAAGGGACACATGTGATTAACCTTTAGATTTTGTCCAGGTAAAATTTATTCCATTTCATAGCAGTAATACCACCCTTAATGCCATTAGTACAGCATGAAGCTTGATGACTTTTCCTAAAATGCCCCAAACTAAAAAGGTTAATAAATTCTATACATTTATACAGATACTACACATTTTTGTACATTGAGGCTGTTCTGGTCAGATTTGACCTGTATCTACTGAAATGGATTTTCAATAGATACAGGTCAAATCTGACCAGAATAGCCTCGATGTACAGAAATGTATAGTAAGGTTGCAGTTTAGGAGTCTCTAAAACCAGCATTTTCCTTCATTTGACCTGTATCTGTTGTGGAATTTTGATCCACTTGTGTGGGTCAAATGAAGGAGAATCGTGAAACTCCTAAACTGCACATTTTAAGCATCTATATTTGGATTTTTTATGTTTACATTGATTTCCTGCAGTCTGGCCAGACTGGATCAGTTCAGTAAAAATGTAGTTTTTCTAATTTAGATTATTTATTTAGGTGGTTTGTTTGTACAGTTTGCTAAGCTAGAAGATTATAACCTTTCCCTAACTGTTAATGTTAGCTTCATTAGCCTTGTAGCTCCAGTACAAAACTTAAAAACAAATATTATATATATATATATATATATATATATATATATATATAATATAAAAAATATAAGGAAATTACATACATTTTATTCAGCGTCATTTGCTTTGAACTAAAGCACTGGCCTTGGCCCAAACCTATGATGACGTCTAACATTCCTGATAGCATGTTGTGCAACCGTTATTTGCGTTAGGTATGATAACGATTTATACCTTATTTGAAAGTTAGAGAAAAAGACTTGCAAGAAATATGGGATTTTGCTCAAACGAATTGTCTGTAAGTTTTGAATAGGACCTTACAGGCTGATTGGCAGGACTTCACTCTCTTCAAGAGTGCCAGTGAGTTTGATGGTAAGAGACGGATCAATCTTTTCAAACTGTGTGAAGAGCTGGATCCTGAACTGAAAATGGTACACTGCAGATGAATGAAAAAAAGATATCACTATTTCATGCACGGAGTGGAAATTCGCTTAATGGTTCCTATTAATTATTTTTATTGAATGTTTTATGTGACTTGAAGAAAAGAGTTTAAACATTCTCCTTCTCTACTTATTCATGAAACTTTAATTGTTAACCGTATAGCCTAATGGAAAATGTAACACTTATCTAGATAACAATTAATGCCATTCATGTAGGTAATTTTCCCGCAGACAGCCTTAATTGCAGGGTCATTATAGATGTCCATTATTTCCATTGAATCACAATTCAGCCGCAGTTTATTATCACAGTGAAACCAGCAGAAAGCTCCTGATTCACATTTTATCCATGTGGTTAGTTGCACAGAGGAATAAATTCATATTTCAGCATTGCACAGAAACATTTAGTTTGTCTTTTATGAGAAAGTGTGATAATCAGTTTTGAGGTTTTTAGTCTATGCTTAGCTCTGAGTAATTGTACAAAAAATGAAGTTAGTTACAGAGCCAGCTAAAAACCATCAACACACACAATAGTGCTATGTCTATGACTGGTGCTTCTACTAATTACACATAATAATAAAGTTGCCAGACTAGCTGCACTCGGCTCCCTCTGACCTGATGACAGTATAATTATAGAGAAGCTCATAGATATGAATTGGGACACTTATTTGTTTATACATTTTCCACAATGCAGAACTTTCAACAGCATCAGAAGGAGCACACCCATTAGGAGCAAGTACACCCATCCAACACTAATGACATGCAAAATTGTCAGACACTTTTATAAGTGAATTATATGTGAGACAGAACACAAGCACAGAACAGAGCAGTTAATGTTCTTGCTCAAGTAACCAAATGGGGTCCATTGAATTCAACCTTCTAGCCACTAGCACTAAGCCTTGAGCTATAACAGGTGATGATTTAAAACACTGACACTCTTACAACAACACATTAAGCTCTGGCTTACTTTTATACGGCATGAGCGAGCGGGTTTTGAGGTACAGCCTCTTGCTGGTGCTCGTGTGGACCTTCTTGATGTCGTAGCCGAGAGTGTTACACCGGTTTTTGCGGCAGTCCAGACAGACACCCTTGTTAAAGGCTGCATTGTCTCTGCACCTGTAGGCCGTGATCTGTTTGTCTCTGTTTAGAAGAGAGTCGATAAAAAGGTGCACTGCTCGCTCGTGGGCACACTTCATCGTCTGCTCGAAGCCTGCACACAGACCAACAAGAATAAAACAAGCATAAGGAAGTGGTCTTACCTGCAGATGCCATTAGTCTGTGTTTGCCATCACAAAATCTTTCAAGGTTTTAATTTTCAGCTATTCAGGCACTGATGGCACGACAGTGTTACTGAAAATGTGACAAAACTACAGCAGCTATTTCTGCACCTCTTTCTGCATTAAAATTGTATTAGCTCTGTATTTATTTACTCGCTAAACAAGACAGCCTGTCCATCACATGACACGCTGCATTTCTCTTTGATTAGACATCTTAAGCCTGTTGTCCTGCTCATACATTTCACATGAATGCGTATTTTGACAGCCTGCAGACATGAACTCAGCAGGGTGAATAGCACAGTGCTGCGTTTGGGATTATTAAGATTTGTGCTTGACAGCTTCTTTTATGCTTGTGAACTTTTTTTTTATCCAAGTAAGTTGTCAAATCCTTCTTTTTCATCAGCTGAACATGTTGGGAATTCATGGCATTTCTTTTTAAGATAGCAATTTCATCCAAATCATTAAACTTTAATAGAACTCTTCACAAAGCTCGCTTTTACCAATTCGACAATTCAGTCTCTCCACCAATATCCACTAACCACTCTTTAATCTCTTCCTTCTTACCCATCCCCACTGTTTCCCCTTCTCTTCCACTGTCAGTGCTTACCCATAAGGCCATACTGAGATAGGTGAGTGTACAGGTTCTTAACGTGTAGGTGGCACCCAGGCTGAAATGATCCTCCATTAGGGTAGAAGTCGTAGTGGGCGACGGGTTGTTTGATGCCCACGCTAAGCCCCAAGTGCTGCTGGGTAAATGTGTGAATGGCGTCCACAAACCTAGCATCATCTGGGGAGAGTCTGTCTGTAGAGGACATGCCTTCAAACAGTGGGCCTGCAGGGTCCAGGCCTACACACACACACACACACACACACTTACTGTATTTAGCAAATGCCCCCAGCAACCTTGCAGGCTCCAGCAAAAACATATCTCATACACACACACAAAACCTGTGTACCTAGTGTGATGATTTAAAGTCTTTGTCATCTGCCCCAGTGGTTAAAGAACAATTCTTGCTAAATGTAACAAAAACATTAAATGATATTGCATCATCTTATATTTTAACCATTTCCTACATTCAAAAATCCTCAGTATTCAGGTTACTGTTTTAAGGTCCTATTATATTTTGTAATTATTCTGTTGGTTGGTCCTATAATGCCAGTCAGAAACTGTAGCATTGACTTGTGCTAAGGAGAAGGCTTCTTTCATTCTCATGCTTTCAAAACATATCTTGTTCTTGCCTATCTGACACAAACACAGGTGTATTCCTGACACTCATTACCATATAGTTTTAGAATTTCAAAAATCCTTCCAGAAATAGACGCAGAACCTTTATTTATTGTGTGATTCACATTTTTCAATCCGTGCTATGCGTCAATCGCAACCATCATTTGTTCGCTGGAGCATGAAGCTTTATTTCAGTACTTTCTCATTCGAAGAAGTAAATATGGCCAAAAGTTTTGGGACACCTCTCCAAATCATTCAGTTCAGGTGTTGTTTTTCGAACTCTCTCATCCATGTCTTTATGGACCTTGCTTTGTGCACTGGTGTGCAGTCATGTTGGAACAGGAAGGGGTCATCCCCAAACTGTTCCCACAAAGCTGGGAGCATGAAATTGTCCAAAATGTCTTGGTATGCTGAAGTATTAAGAGTTCCTTTCACTGGAGGGGCCAACCCCTGAATTCAATGATTTTGAGTGTTGTCCCAAAACTATTGGCAATATAGTGTAAGCATTGCAAATGGTTTGTCTCAGTTGGTTAGGTTTCAGTGGACTTGGTTTAGAGTATTGCACATTCTCACACACTGCACTGAAGTAAGTGAATAATGCTGTGCGTAATATATGGTGCTACATATAAAATGCCTTAAAAATTCAAACAGTAAGTTTGACTGAAATTGTCATCACTATAATTAGGTTTTTCTAGCTAGGTTTTTAACTGCAGTTAGCAGAAGCTTCCCTGGGAAGCAACCGAACATCTCAAATGTCTACTACTATACATTACAAATGATCTGGAAGTTAGAAAAGCTTTCAAGTCATTTTCTCTCACCAGTGATTCTTCCCAGAGTCCTCCCCAATGTGGCTAAGTTCCTTCCAGCGAATCCGGCTATGTGAGCGCCCAGACTGTAGCCGATAAGATGGGCATTACTGACAGGAAACTGTGTGAGATTCTGGAAATGACAGGTGCAACAGATATGTGAACTTATGGCAACATTCTTACATAACTATATACAGAGGTGTTCAGAGAAAGGTTTGCGTCATATTCTGTAAAGCATAAACACACTTTTTTGTTTGGTCACCTCACCTCAAGCCATATGAGCAGTTGGGCGATTTCCTGACCAACAACCCGTGTGTTTTGAACAGCAATGGGATAGTGTTGCTGTGCCAAGGTCAGCCAGTCACTGACCAGAATATTGATGTCTTTCTGTGTGCTCTTAAGTGCAGCGGCCAGCCGAGTGACCCAGCTTTCGATCATCCCATCCATCTACAGATAGACACAAAGGGGTCAAGTCATTTTTTAAGTAACCATTTACTGGCAGTTTGAGCCAAGTTGTCATTTCCAGGATAGGTGATGAATGTCTATAGGTATCTATGAGATCCTGACTAGTCATAAATTGTTATGGAGTACACCAAAATATTCAACATGCATCATGTTTGTTACATTCACTCTTACCATTGCCTGGTGTGATCACTATTACTAAAAACCTTAATATACACATGTATAAAAAATGCACTTACATTTATTATTTCTCTCTCTCCCAAGCCTGAATGTTACAAAATGGATTCCACTGTCTTGTGCTGAACCTCTGAGAATGTATTATTCAACAGGCTTCATAAGACTGCAAGGCAGCAAATTTAATTTAAGGGTAATCCTTATCCTAGTCTAAACCAGGGTTTTGCTTTTTGGTTTTTGCTTGTATAAAGTTTTGTGATATTGGAATGACTGTAGATTTAAAAATGCTTCCTTCAGCCTGGCCAAAATGTGGTGCCTTAGCTGCCTAATGACTGGAACTGACTCTCAGGACTGTTTCTACTTAAAATAATATAATGCCCAAAACTACTGCTGCCTGAATGGATTTCCATGGCATTAGTTTCATGCATGTTGAATATTCATCACTGAACCCTCCATTTAATCCATCATCGGGTGTAATCTTTGTAGAACACGGAGTCTATATATTCTGTACTGCCAGTTCCAGTTAGTTTAGCCGTGCATATTCCTCCTGATGATGAAGTTCCATACCGACCAGCCGTGGATGATGATGACCAGGGGGTGGCTGCTGTTGAAGCTGCAGGACTGCAGGGTGTGTGCTTGGAAGAGCTCTACAGTGCAGGCATCCTGTATATCCTTCCCATGTGTATACATCCTGAACATGGATTTAGGCTCATAGTGCCTGTTCATCTTCAACCCAAACTCATTATCTGTAACAGAATCAAACAAACACTGATCTAACTGCTTAATAAGGCAATTAATTACTAATTTCTATCATCTTTTCACAAAGATATTTGCTGTCTACACCACCACCTGTCTTATGCACAGTAATACTTTGTTCTATTTCCTTCCCTATTTACTTTTAATTTTATAGATAATAGTGGAACAGAATTATTCAGAATTAATTTCTTTTATCCAACCCAAATTAGCAGTGGAAAACTGAAAATACAAAACTGCTCAGCACCCACGTCCACCCTGGTGGCATAATAGACATCAGACAGACATGGTGACAGATAAGCAGAGAGATTTTCTTTAGTGTCTCTGGGTATGTAGAGTAGCAGTAAATTACTGATGTGCTTTCACTTGTTGACTCATATATCTTCCAAAGGTCTGTGAAAGTCTCGATGTTTTTCGATAGTGCACGTAAAGAGATTTGATAGTTTGAGTGTGCGAGGGTTTTTACTGTATTTTCCCATCCACTTTAATCAATCCAAATGATAAACACCCACCTTGTGTTGTGATTTTGGTCTGTGTAAATAGGAACAGTGAGTTCTGTAGATTCTGAGTTATGTTCTACTGAAGTGTTTGCTGGACACAAAAGAGTGTGTTCATTCACCCAAAGGCATTGTCAAGTGACTTCCAAGTAATTCCTTTTGTTTATGTCAAAATTTCTGTGTTTTGAGGAAATTAAATCTCCAGAAAATGTATGTGATTCCTATTCCAAGTGGAAATAATGAACTTGATTTGGAGATCCAGAATTGTCAGACTTTTTCTGCATTATTCATTTCATGAATAAACTGATACAGGGATTACACTGATACAATGATTACTAATGTGAGACTTCTTACGTTTATGTCAACATTAATAAGAAGCAGCTGTTAATTTAGTTAGCAATGTTAATTGAAGAATAAGAACTAACTTCATTCTCCAAGGGAGGCATAGTGCCACTGTAAGTCGTGTTGATGCCTTGCAGCACCAGCTTCCCTGACTTAATCCTGAGTTATTGTTAATCTTTCCACATTTTTCCTTTGGGTTTCCTCTGGTTTCTCTGATTTCTTCCCATTTTCCCAAATCATGCAGGCAGATATCCTGTATTGCCCCTAGAAAATGTGAATTATTGTGTGAATGAATGGTGTTTTTAGATAGGGTCTTAATCTGGACTGGATCCACTGCAATCTTGAGCATGATAAAGTGGTTACTGAAAATGAATGAATATATTTACCAACATAAATCATTACCAGAGTATGAATATGTAGGTGTGGACAGAGGCAAATTTTTTTTTTCTAAACCAGATGGACACTTTGGCCGTGTCAGATTGTGCAAGCGTAAGACAAATAAACTTCACTGTGTGGAATTGTCTTCAGCGCTTTAAAGTACAGTATTATTTCCCAGTGTTTGGAATCGTAGCATGAATAACTTCTAATATTCTTATATTCATTAGATCTTCTTTGACACAAACTGTTTTTCACACTGTGATTGCATTTCAGCACACGTGCCCCTGATCTCTGACTACTCATCACTTATATTAGCTTTCCCCACTACAAATCAACCTTTGTATATAAGAGATGCACTGTAAAATGTATTGCATAAAACCAGTTCATAATAGCAAGCACTCACCTGCTCTGTCTTCTATTGCTCTTCTGCCATCACATAGGCATGTGGTAATTAGCAGTAAGGACAGCACATTAAGCCCATGCATTCTGCTCAACAGACACCAGCTAATCCAATGATGCAATGCTTCTTCTTTATGTGTCTATTGATCTAGGTGCTTTAGGCATTTGTTACTCTCTCATGGATAGAGTAGAGACAGGTGGTGGTGGATATGTGTCCAAACCTAAAGCTGGAAAGGCCACTATATGCAAATACAGAAGTTTAGGGGCTGCGACTGGGAGGGTCCTGGGTGTAAAGGGAGTCGATGTGTTCAACTGATTCACTTTTGTAGTCAGGGTTTTTTTATTATCTCTCCCTACTGTGAATTGAGTTCTCTGTAATAAAGCCAATGATTTACCAGTGTGTAAAATAGCCGTGCACTTTGTAGGTGACAGCAGAAGTCATAAAGGGTTGCAGTGTTACTGAACTGCTGTTACATAATCATGTCTGAACTTAAATATCTGCACTGAGATCAATAATTCATTCAGAACATGTGTACCTCAATTATACATATTATAATGCTATATATAATGAGACTCTATAAACAGATTCAAACAAGCAATTCGAGTTTGCTTTGCCATTCTTAAAAGTATAAAAAATGTGCAAAAAAACAGAAAAAAAGACATGAAGCAGTAGAAGTAATTAAAGGAAACCCGATAACTATTATATCAAATCATAATGTTTCCTTGCACTTAAAACTGCCTTTATTTTGTTGTTCACAATGTCATGCAGTTTTCTAAGAAACCGCATTGGTACTTGTTTCAGACTTGTTTGAGAACTTCCTATAGTGCTTTTATCACTGCAGTTTTAGCTACACAGGCAAAAGCACACGTCCTAAATGTTTGTTTTTTCCCCGGATGTGTTATTACTGATTATAGTCTATTTCTTAAAATAGTACATTTCTCTGCGACACTGAATCTAGGCTGTCTTTTGCAAGTCATTTGAACAGACCTGTGCTTTTGAACAACACAATTATCTGATTTCAGCCAGAAATGTGGCTAACATGCAAGCCATATACAATTATATTATTCCTTAAATTAAAGCCATGAACCTGCATTAACAGTAACGAGGTGATTGTGGTCCTGTATAACATCTAATGTCTATGACTGGAAATTTTTTGCAAACGTACCATTGCTTGACCAAAGCTGACCTGGAGGTAATGAACAATACAAACATGCTGGCTCAAGAAGGGACAGCACTGTGTTCAATTTACAACTATATAACTTTTTAAAACAGTTAGCAGATGAATATATGCATGTACCTAATTGTCCTTTTATTTTTTCTTTGGGACAGACAAGTATTAAGCCTTTAGCAGGGAGATTTATAACTGGAATTATATATTGATGATACTAGACAAACATCCTGTATTTTTGTATTTCTGCTATCCAGATGCTAATGCAAACATCCATAATTCTGGTCAGTGACTAAATGTAACTCACTGAAGCCATGCTATAGCTTTTGATTTTAAATGAAAACCTGTACTATATATATATTGTTTTTCTTAGAATTGTTCCTTTTTCTAAAGTTGCAGAAATAGCAACTTTATGTTGGAATATAAATACTAGAATCTTATCAGGGCAGAACAGAAGAGCAAACAGAGCTTTGAGAACATTTGCTTTTCCAGGCACACTGTACTTTTGTGCACTTCTGGCTCCTCCACATTATGCCCAAAGTGGTTTCTCTAACCATAAGCCTTGTTTTTAAATTTGTTTGCGAATAGCTGATGTTTGGCTTTTTGATGCAGAGTAATTAGGGACAAAAAACAGTGCAGTTTGTGCATGTTAGGTGCCCCAATTAACTTCCTAAACTTTAAAGTACTTTGACTAGCTTCTTTATTTTAACATTGTTTTTATATACATTAATTAATAAGCTTTTGGAAATGTGTTGGAAAAGTGTTGTGTTCAAGCACTTGGTGCTCTTGCTGAATCTTGCCGTAGACAGCAGCTTTAACTCCAGGAACGTATACGCACAGGATGACTGTGACCCAGATTAGTGAGTAAACAATGACTCTGAATCAGGTGATCGGGGTCAGTCTGGTCCAAAGTGTTTTCATCTACTACAAGGCACATCTTTGAGAATATCCAGAATATATTCTGAGTAACCCCTAATTAGCTAATAAATTAGGTTTCTGTAAATTTGCATTCCAGGAGTCAGGTTTGTGTTGAACCAGAAATTTCATTTCATTTATTTCAGAGCTTACAGAGGTCATTTCAGAGGTCATATCTTTAAACTATATGTGGTTAATAAATAAAAATAAAAATACAAGAATATTCGAACCACGGTTTAGATGCATCCCATAAGCCTACATAGAGTTCTTTTAACAAATCATAGTAAAAAACAAAATACACAAATGTTTTCTCAGGCTAAAAATGTGTTTATCTAGTTTTTCAGTTACAAGTTATTAGCATTGAAATACCCTTAGAGCTGCCAACCTAGGTCAAATGTATGCAGAATTGTATTTCAATTGATATTTAATTTAATTCAGGTCAATCAAGCTTATGAATTCAGACAGAGAAAATAAGCATTGGTGAATTCTTATACATATGTGAGAGAAGGTAAGGACATGGCCCTCCCACAATTTGGACACTGTTATGCACAACAATAATTTCAATAATTTAACTATAGGGTGTGACACTGTTCTTTGAAGTCTGACATTTCCCGTGTTTTTGGGTTGGGAAAATGAGAACCAAGTTCTTGTCTAATAATTTGCATAACAGATGAGCTCTTTACTGAAGCTGCCTTCTGAGAGGTCAGTGGCCTCTCATTTATTGCAGGCCTAAAGAGAATCTCAGTTCTATTTCATTTAACACAGCACAGAAACACAAGTTTAAAAAAACAAAAACACTTAAAAATTGACCACATTATGCTGTGGAGTACAAAACTCACCCTTCAGTCAAATTTTAGACCCTTGTCCTGTTATATAACATGTGCTGGTGTAGTTCAGCTCTGCAATGTGTTTAGCACAGTCCTTATCATGAATAATTATTTCTCTCTGAATCCAACTTATTATTACTGAATTACACATTAATATGTTTATAAATTTACGTTTATTAATTACGTTTATTAGTAATCACAAATTAGGCGACTGATACTAGTTTACATATCAAATATATACAGTGGAGTAAAATGATAAGAAAATATGCAATAAGTAGATAGGCAAATAGATCACAATAGGTAATAATAGTGGTGCAATTAACAAAGATTCAATATTTATGAGACTGATAAGACTATCTAATGAACATGTGAACAAGGAAACATTAATCCCTGAAGGATATCTGGATAATACCTTCATATAATTCGGGAATTTAGCATTGTTTCAATTTACTTCATTAGAAGCTTATGTTGATCTGATCACTGCTTCTGTGATACTTTCCATCTAGTTTAATTGTGGGATTTATAATAATGCCAGCATCATCCTGGATATGAAAAAAAGTAAGGAAAACAGAAGAAAAAGAGGTTCTGCACTACAGCTGAAGTAGAGACAGAGTGGCATTTGTCCTCTGCCTAGCTCATGGTGATCATTTCATACTTGTCCTTAACATTGCTCTTCTCCTCATGCTTTTCCTCTGGCAGGTGGTGTAGCTCAATCAGCAGAGAGTAGATCATCGCTCCCAACACACCCCCCACCATTGGGCCAGCAACTGGGATCCACCACCAGCAACCATCCGCTCTGAACACACAGCACAACACACACCCACCATCGAGCATCACGTATGAACATACATATTTAATATGTCTAGCTACCATTGCTGGTGAACATGGTTTGTAGGATTTTTAACAGACCTGTGTAGGATTTTTTACATTTCTGTTTGTCCTATGCTCCACTGATAAATGTTTTGAACTTGCACACAGTGTCATGTTGGGATGTGCGGAGGAGTTTGTTTAAAGAAAAGCATACATATCACGCAGGAACAGAGAACAGAGCAGAATCATATTACAGCTGAGCTGCAAAGTCGGCAGATGTCCAAACTAAACATATATTTATACTGTTTTTAAACAGTGTGCTTTTGACCAGGATGCAACATGTGAGAATAATTAATGCACAAGCAATTAAGAAGCTTATGTTCAGCTCAGGAAAGGCAGTGCTTCTGAATGGTATTAAGGATGTCAAGCATTGACACACAGTCTTCTCCTGCATTCAAATTTCATTTGTAAAGAACAACACACAAGTGAGGTTATTAACATCAAGAAGTTGTTTTCCAATAACATCACACAGAGGCACTTGCTTATGTTCTTACATGGCCGAATGAGCAACCCAGCTATGTTCCTCCTTAGTGTTTGTAACTTTTCATGTTTTTTTTATTATTTCGTTTACTTTTAGATAATTGTGACAACTTCTATTAGCCCTTCTATGGGTCTTATCTTACACCATTGTCTAATTCAATGCTTTGTAATTGACTACAGCTTGAGTTACAGCTTTACAGCACAGGTGGCAAGTCCTGGCACTCGCAGTAATCCTTCTTTTACTACATTCACTTTCAATTGCAGTCTCCCTACATCACCACCGACTATTCTGCTGACTATTTTCACATTTTCTGAGCAAACTAGTCTCTGAATAGTCTGAACAACCTAAAAGGTAACACTATAATACTGTTATAATAAGTGATATAAATTAGCCTATACTCAAAGTGTGATACTGAAGATTTATGTATTATATGCTTGTTTTATTGTGACTGTTTCGATTCCCAGATTTCCTGATGTTACTAATCACCCCCTTGGCTGGGCTTGATGCCCTCATGCATCTTTTTGTTGACTTGGTGATTGCTCTGGCAACCTGTCCTGATACAGGATTATCTGCTTCTACCTACAAGGCTTGAAATGGAGATCAAGCAAACACAGTGGGCCAATTTGTTTGTGTTTAGCTCTCAAAGGAAAATATTTCCTGTACACTAAATGTAGCTGATCAATAAAGACATGTCTGGTGTCTAAAGGGCCTAAATCTGTTCCAGCACAACAATGCCCCTGTGTACACAGTGAGCTCCATGAAGACGTGGTCTGGCAAGGGTCTAGTGTAAGAATTGGAGTGATCTGCACAGAGCCCTGACCTCAACCCCAATGAGCACATTGGGATAAACTGGAATGCTGTTCTACCATCAGTGTCTGACCTCACTAATGCTCTAATGGGCAAATGCACACAATCACCCTCTGAAATCTAGTGGAAAGCTTTCCCAGAAAAGTGGAGGTTATTATAACAGAAACAGTAGGGACTAAATCTGAAGTGAGAATAGTATGTTCAACAAACACAAATGTGTGTGATGGCATGATATTTTAGCGATGGTAAGGTGCATGTGTTGTATATATATATATATATATATATATATATATATATATATATATACACTATATTGCCAAAAGTATTCGCTCACCTGCCTTGACTCGCATATGAACTTAAGTGACATCCCATTCCTAATCCATAGGGTTCAATATGACGTCGGTCCACCCTTTGCAGCTATAACAGCTTCAACTCTTCTGGGAAGGCTGTCCACAAGGTTTAGGAGTGTGTTTATGGGAATTTTTGACCATTCTTCCAGAAGCGCATTTGTGAGGTCACACACTGATGTTGGACGAGAAGGCCTGGCTCTCAGTCTCCGCTCTAATTCATCCCAAAGGTGCTCTATCGGGTTGAGGTCAGGACTCTGTGCAGGCCAGTCAAGTTCATCCACACCAGACTCTGTCATCCATGTCTTTATGGACCTTGCTTTGTGCACTGGTGCACAGTCATGTTGGAAGAGGAAGGGGCCAGCTCCAAACTGTTCCCACAAAGTTGGGAGCATGGAATTGTCCAAAATGTCTTGGTATGCTGAAGCATTAGTGGCGCATAGTGCGAAGAGGTCGCCAACTTTCTGCAGTCAATCGCTACAGACCTCCAAACTTCATGTGGCCTTCAGATTAGCTCAAGAACAGTGCGCAGAGAGCTTCATGGAATGGGTTTCCATGGCCGAGCAGCTGCATCCAAGCCATACATCACCAAGTGCAATGCAAAGCGTCGGATGCAGTGGTGTAAAGCACGCCGCCACTGGACTCTAGAGCAGTGGAGACGCGTTCTCTGGAGTGACGAATCGCGCTTCTCCATCTGGCAATCTGGTGGACGAGTCTGGGTTTGGCGGTTGCCAGGAGAACGGTACTTGTCTGACTGCATTGTGCCAAGTGTAAAGTTTGGTGGAGGGGGGATTATGGTGTAGGGTTGTTTTTCAGGAGCTGGGCTTGGCCCCTTAGTTCCAGTGAAAGGAACTCTGAATGCTTCAGCATACCAAGACATTTTGGACAATTCCATGCTCCCAACTTTGTGGGAACAGTTTGGAGCTGGCCCCTTCCTCTTCCAACATGACTGTGCATCAGTGCACAAAGCAAGGTCCATAAAGACATGGAGGACAGAGTCTGGTGTGGATGAACTTGACTGGCCTGCACAGAGTCCTGACCTCAACCCGATAGAACACCTTTGGGATGAATTAGAGCGGAGACTGAGAGCCAGGCCTTCTCGTCCAACATCAGTGTGTGACCTCACAAATGCGCTTCTAGAAGAATGGTCAAAAATTCCCATAAACACACTCCTAAACCTTGTGGACAGCCTTCCCAGAAGAGTTGAAGCTGTTATAGCTGCAAATGGTGGACCGACGTCATATTGAACCCTATGGATTAGGAATGGGATGTCACTTAAGTTCATATGCGAGTCAAGGCAGGTGAGCGAATACTTTTGGCAATATAGTGTATATATATATATATATACTCATACGTACCTTTTTTAATGCATGTGAGTATATAATTTTGAAGTGGATATATGCACTGTACCTATATTACACTTCTACTATACTATGCTATACTATACTATACTATACTATACTATACTATACTATACTATACTATACTATACTATACTATACATTTATACTATTTTCCTCTCTGTATAATATAGGCTTATATTGGTCTGATCAGGTAGTGGTGCAGAATCTTTTGACTTTCAGTTGAGAGTGCCCTCTGCTGCATGCACTAGCATTACTATCTCCTTTTTCTGTGTCTTTCAACGTATGGTCAAGTGGATTCATGTAACATTTATAGTATAGTCACGTTTATTTTCATCAGTATGAATGTAAACCAGTTTGGCTTTCTGCCTCTGCACAGAGACAATGTTACAGATGGTTCTTGATGATGTGTGACCATGGCTGTTTAGCTTATGCATAAGAAATAACACAGTGTTCTTCTGGTGGGTGTTTATAAGCCATTTTTGGGTTAGAGAAAAAGCAAGAAGACAGAGAGACCACTTAAAAGACATAAAAGACAGACCACTTGGAATACATTATGTGCTGAAAGACACACAAGACTTGTGTTATTTTAAGGTTTTCTCAGAGACACAGAGGGGCTGTAGAAAAATTAACCAACTGTATGAGAGGAGAAGACATGGGCCGTCAGAGGAAGACTCTATTAAGAGCTATCTTTGAAAGTCTCTTTGATCTCTCATGCTGGCAAGCTGGAATACCCAATTCACTATGGTTAGAAAACAACACTGTTCCACTGAGAGCTATCCTTTCACTGGTCTAGTTGCGCTGTATTACACCTTGATACTTGTGTGTGTATGTGTGTGTGTGTGTGTGTGTGTGTGTGTGTGTGTGGCGTTTCATCCTGTGTGTAATCCTACTTTACATCTACTGTTAACCGGAGTGTGTGTATGATAGATAGATAGATAGATAGATAGATAGATAGATAGATAGATAGATAGATAGATAGATAGATAGATAGATAGATAGATAGATTAAGTTACATTAAGTTAGTGCTATGTAGCCACACAGGATAATTCAATTAAAAAAAGGGAATTATCATGAACTCTTCTCTGCTAAAATCTTAACAAGGCCCAAATTATGTGTTGGAATTTTTTTTCCCTGCTAAATCATCAATCTCGGCAATGGTTTAAGTTTCACTCAAAAGGTTTTGCATATGTTTAGCTAGCTAGTGTTTCTTTGGAAGTTAATATTGCTTTAAGGTCATAGCATTAGAGTGACGTATAATATGAACTCTGACGTAAGGAATCGGGTTAGGTCAGGGTCAGGTCACAGGTCAAGCAGATTTGTGTGAGTGTGTTTTCTGTACCTGAACACCTCCACCCCCCAGCCTGCCACAGCGGTAAAAAGCCGGGGTCCCAAGTCTCGGGCAGGGTTGATGGGATAGCCGCAGTTAAAACCCATGGACACTCCGATGGCCAGGATTGTGAAACCAATGAGTAGTGGCTCCATCCCTTTAGGGGGTCCGATGTTTTTCTTGTCCACAATGGCCAGGACACACAGTACCAAAGCTGCAGTGGCAATCACCTGCATCGATAAGCAGTAACCATTACATTCTGTGTGTGTGTGTGGTGTGTGTGTGTGTGTTTGGAGCTTGGAGTTTATTATGTATTATTCCACTTATCATGTTGTAGCAAGGAGACTTATAATTAATTCCTGACTGTCTTTTAGACAACTCATCTACTGTGAATCTGCACTTGAGCAATATTATGCTTTTGAAGTTAATGAGCAACAGATGGCCATTTAATATGCATCATACATTATTTTATACTCATTTAATTATATTTCTCATATACAGGCCAAAACTAGAATTTATGATATTGTTCTATTTGCTTAAGTTGGTTTTATGACATTCATTTGCATCAGCTCCTCCCCCTGAGTCAGTTATTTTTCTTTTGTGATTGTGACTATAATATCTGGATAGTGAACACCCACGTACAGTGACTTTAGAAGGTCTGGAGGTTTCTCTCCCATTCATTACGTCCATACACTTTTCATAACATTTTACATAAAAGTCAAACCAACTATGAAATTAATTATGACCATTTTGTTCATTTCATGATGACACCTCACCTCACTATCTAAAGCCTGGGAAAAACATTTTAATCTTTATATATTCATAGGTTTGTGCTTGTGGATGTCCTCTTCAATTCTGACCCCATGTTTTCAGTAGGGGAACAATCCTGTGGTTCTCTCAGACTTAAAGCACAAACATAAGTTGTCTCCATGTTTTTGAATAATCCCTTCTACAACAGTGCTGCACAATAAAAAATACCTGGCAACCCTGAGGCTTGAACTGCTTGCAGGTTATTTCAATAATGTGAACAATGCACTCAGAAAATCAATTCAAGGATAATTCAAGGACTATTGACACCATTTTGTTCTTGCTCTAGAAGTCATGAATACAAATCAAAAGAAAGAAATTTGTCCAAACAGCAAAGATCTCTACCTCAGATATGTGTGTGTATGATAAACAGTCCAGTCAAACACTTCAGATAAGACACATAATGGTCTATATTTGTATGAATTATTTTCCAAATACAAAGCAAAAGACGTGTTCCCTCACCTGATCAAAAAACCCATTGAGGCCTGAGAGATGTTTTGCTGGATAGCTGGCAAAGATGTTTGCGGTGGCATTTTCACCTGTGACCAGCAGCTGTCCATTGGAGTAGTCCATGAGGGCATCTGTAGAGATTCAATGTTTTCTATTAGCTCTTAATTCATTGTTCATCTCTCTTGTATGCATTCTTTTCAAATCACCCATGTATGCAGTTGTAGAAGGTTAGTGAAGAGTGCAGAGGGTGAACTAATCAGCACAGACATATGAAGATATTTATGAAATATGAAACATACATGGCTGAAGACTTGAGTCTGATACTAATATATTAATAATCACTAGAGACAGCAATTCAAGAGTGGGGTAATTCCCAATCCAAGAGTAGGGTCAATTACTCTCTCTTGGACATTCAGCCACAGATGGTTGTGTTTTGTCCAGGATTTTTTAGCTGGATTTGAGCTATTTTGAACTCTAAGACCATTACAGTACTCAAGAGCCTTTACACAGGATATTAATCTGATGCATGCTATGTCTTTCTACTTTATTGATGATACTAATGCTAATTGTTTGCTCAGAAGTTTATTCAAAACATTAGCCTGATTCTAGGGACTAGACAATCCATTTTGATATGAAAATATGAAATGAAATATATTTACTTACTGTAGTATAGGCCAAAGACAGAACAAGAGCCTGCAAAAGCACCAATGAACTGGGCAGCCACATACACTGGGAATTTCTTAATGGGAAACTTCCCTAAGACTGCCATAGCTAGAGATACAGCTGGGTTTACATGTCCTCCTGTAAGAAGAAGACATATATCAGTCAACGTCCTAAACTTTGACATGATCAGCATTTTGTTTTCATTGACTACATAGTAATTAAAGCATGATGGTGGGCAACATGTGTTAGAAATGCATTCAGGAGACACCTAAAGGAATGTGTACTCTCTATTAGTCTCTATTATACACTTAGCTTCCTGGGAATTGGGACTGACATAATCTGCCTAAGTCGTCTTAGGCCACTGTAGGCTGTAGGAGTGACCCCTATTTAACTCCAAAGTACTACGAGGAGCTTGGCCAAGTCTCGCTCACCTTATCTCACTGTCTAAAGGGAAAAAACAAATAGAAAACAGGATGTCTCCCTTACACTCCTTTGTCCTGGTCAGTATGATAGATCCAGGGTCAGTTAGAGAGGCTTTGGTTAATATGTTATTGCTTTTATTAATAATTAATTCTTGAGTAGTGCATTGTTTTCTAAATATTCCTTTAAATTATCAGCAGAATGATGAATCTTTTCCTGTAATGATTAACAGTGGATGGATCTTGTAGAAGGATCTAGCTCTACCACATGCAGAGCATTTTAATCTCCATATATTCTTATATATGTCATTGTGGACAGCCTTTTCAAGTCTGACCACAGGTTATCAGTAGAGGCCAAATTCAGAGACTGATTTAATTTTCCTGTAACCTGTCCTGTGTTTATTTGAATGCATGTTTGGGGTCATTATCTTGTTGAAAGCTCCATCTCTCCATCTGAGTAGAGGGAAGCAGGTCAATGAACTTAATCTTTTAAAATTTTACACAATTTTCCATGTTCTTTATGGCTATTAATAATTCTGTTTAAGAGTTGAAGGGTCATGTCATTTCAGTGAATCATTTCCTGAACAATTTTTTTTTCCTAATAATTTATTTCTCAATAACTGCGCAACACATTGGCCAATAAGTGTACTCTGTATCTCTACTGTCTCAAAAATATCTGGAATATTAATGAATATTTTCAAATAATGAGCCTAATATTTAAATAGAAGGTAGTGTGGGGATCCACTGAATTTATTTTACTATTAAAAGAAACCTGGCTACAAAACAGTTTGAGAACCCGTGCTTTATAGGATCAATTCTTCATTTCTTTGTATTGTCTCTGTATTATCCTGTAGCTGGTTGTGCTTTCACACTAAGGTCTTTATATAAAAAGAACCCAGAAATGTCTGTTGTAATAAATTTTAAAGAAATATGCAGAAAGAACTGCGCTGGCAAATTACAGACCAAAGACAAAGTTCTTCCTTCTGCCTAGTTATAAACCATAACCATAGTCATAAATCTACTACTAGTGATGACTTTTCTGTACCCACTACCTCGTTTTTTCCTCTGTACTATTCAAAAACTCCTGCCCAAGAGTCCTTAGTGTGGGTCTGAATGTTGAAACAAAGCAGAAGTTGAGCCCAAGTTCTGAGTTCTCCCTCCCATTACATTTCCACAATCAATCTTCATGTCATTTAGGATGTGGTCTGCAATCATAAATGTCACCCAAGTTTGCTACTGTTTCTGGCCACAGTATACTATATATGGATTTTTTCCTGTCCACTTGGTCAGGTCTCCGTTACGTATGCTGCATGTCATTTCTGCAGTCTGTTTTTTTTTTTAATTTTTTATTTGCCTGCGAAATTGCTGTGTTTTCATTTCACGCCTCATTTCGCTTTAGTAATAATGTGAAATGCCAGTCCATTTTAAAATCACCAATAATGATGCTTCATTCATGCTGATGGTGTACATTAACCCACTCACTGTCTTATTCAGCAAAACCCAATAAAGAGTGTACTTAAAAAAGTCCTATTAGATACACATTGTGTTTCACATCTGTAGAGTCAGTCGATGAAAAGTGTATAATCACACCACTGACTGTGCTTCCCTCTTAAACTTGACACCTCCATAGAGTACACTCTTGGCACAGAATATCACTAACTCCCTCCTCTTTAATTATTTAGCATCTGAGTTCACACGAAGCAGGAGTCCATTAATTTCTCAATTCATTAAATCACACTCTCCCTGAGGATAAAGTTCAAGATGGAGTGCCCAGTTCGGAGCATGCTGAATCCAGCTGTGTCTTATGATTAGTGCTAAAAAAAAAAGACAGTTTCCACCTGCCTCTTTTCACAACAGAATAGACTGAACAGCAATCAGGGACAGTTTACACAATGTTCTGCTGGCTCTGTCATTACAGGCTCTGAGCTACTGATCAGACAGTCATAAGTTCAAACACGATCCTGCCAAGCAACACTGTTTAGCCCTTGAGCAAAGCAGTTAAATGTCTATGCTGAAGATGACGCTGTGCTCTGAATCAATTTTTTCTCTTTACTTTTTCGGAAAAAAATTGGTCACTGGAGTAAGGATTAAACATGTGCTGGGCAAATACTACCGCATCCTAAACGACAGCAGCTAATCATGCAGAATGTAGGTGCTGTATGTTTATAAATCTGTGTGATGTGTATGAGTGAATCTGGATTAAATGAGTGAATATCTAATTTGTGTATTCACGTATTCTGGATTTCTTGATAAGGTTAACAGTGCAGACCCTTAAGCCTTTTTTTTGTGTGATGTCAAATGAAACTACCACTTCCACAAAAAAAAGCTATCATCTTTATAACAAGTGACTTTAATAACACAGTATGCTCAGAAATCCTACACAACCATTTGGAAAGTCTTCTTTTTTTTCACAGTCGAGTTCAACACAAGAGCTGTGTTGGTGTCTGAGAGCACTGATCAAAGATCATGGCAAAGCAAAACAGTTAAATATGACCATTGATTTCTCAAGATGTTTTGGAAAGTGAGCTAGTGCACAGTCATGCTGAGTAAGCTGAACTGGGTTATACACAGAGGTTAAACTGAGTTTCAGGATGTGGGGGAGATTGGAGGCAAAAAAATATGGAAAACGCCTTCTTTAATGTACTTTTATTCAACCAACTCTGTTCAGAATTTGAGGTAGGCCTATAGTTCATTTGTGAATGGTGATGATGTAAAGAAGGAATAGGTTATTCGCAAATCACCTTGCTAGCCTATTCATACATCAGTTTAAATCATTCAACACACCAGTTGTCTGACTTATTAAAATAATATTTAGAATATGTAATATAATGTAATTAATATAATAATTATATCTGTATATCTTTTAAATATAAACATCTATGCAACTGGTCTGATTGTTAAACTGTTAATTACCACATTGGACAAATGTATTTGCTAAAGTTTTGACAAAATTCAAAAGGTGTCAAATTAAAGTTAGGGAAAAAGCTTGTCGATCCCAACCAACCGGGTTTTCAGGCATGTACAAGGTGATCTTCAATTTCTATAGAATATTCTATTACCTGATACACCTCCTGACACATAGACAGCCAGCATCACTCCTGTGGTGAAGCCAATGTGGATGGTGAGCGGTTCACCCACAGCTCCTCTGCTGAGCACAGCCTGTGCCACTGAGCCACAGCCAAAAAGCTGAGAGAGGACAGACACAACAAACCAGGCAAACACAGTCAACAAATACAGTCAGGGACAGAGGAGCAGTGAGGAGAACTCCTCTTTTGTGAGTCAGATCACATTCAAGCTCTGTTATTCAGCAGGACTTCAGCTCTAATTAGAAGCAAGCATACGATCAAAGATTTCAGCTAAGTGAGGACTGACAAGAACAGAGGAGCAACAAAAGATGTCCAATTCTATATTGTTCTCGTTAGTAATTAACACTGATATATGCAAAAAGGACACTGTGGGGGGAAAAATCTTTGTGTACAAGGTTAAAGGAGGTTTTGTAAGTGCAGTGTTTGTAATTTGCAACCCAAACTCATACGTTTGCAAAAAGCAAATTCTGACTAAATGTTGCTTAACATCATTCAAATCACTGAGACATTAGAAAACGTCTGCTTCTGGATTCTGTCTCACTCTGTAACTCGCTTTAGTCAATAGCATCTTCCACCTGAACGCATGTAAATGTAATATATATTTAGTAATCCAGTTGTCCAATAGTTACTCAGGTGCCAAATTAACACCTACAACCAAAATGTATACGAACACCTTGCACTAATGATTCCATTAACTTATTATTTACGTATCCATGTCCACATCACTGTTCGATATTATAAACATGATTACATAATTGCCCTTTGCGTAACTACACAACACCTCTAGATAGAAAACAAGTGATTTCAACTGTAATTGGTTTTGGTTGGTAGACAAGTTAAAAAAAGTCCCCCTCACCCATAACCTCCCTGTTCTTTCCTGAGTTGTCCATGACAAATACAAGTCTCTTGATTGTACTTACTAATCCATTAACAGAACGTGTCATCTAATATTTAGCTTTGTGTCTCTAATTGAGAGAGGATTGTTAATCTTTGAACTGTCAGACGTCAAATGAGGTTGGAAAAGGTTAACAAAATGAAATTGAGGATTACTAACAAACATGCTGTAATCAGTCAGGACTGGTCGACTATGATGTCCACAAACATCCTTTTACCCCTAACTGCTTTGGATATGTCTGCATATGAGGGGAAGAGGTATCTGAACACCTTGATTAACTTTCAGGGAGTTATAAAGTAGTAGTAAACAGAGATATTAAGGAGAAATTAAAATGGACAGAATGAATTATAGTATCAGTCTGAAGAGGATAAGACAATCATTTCAGCATTGTTATTATATTTAAAAAAAAACAATAAAATGTTTGTGTATTATTCTACATTATTTTATCATTCATTCCAAAAATTTGCATTTAATATGCCATATTGATAAAATATATTGTTAAAAACAGGCTTTTGGTACAGTTTACAGTTATATTATTGTCTCTGTAGACAATAAGAATAAAAAAGTTTCTTGACGGATTTATTATAAACATTATAGTATAATATAAGACTTACTATGAGCAAAAATGTCCCGAGGAATTCCGCTAGAAACTCTCTGATGATAGCATGACGAAGTGTGAGTTTCTCTCTCAGACCCCTCAGGCTGTCCAGCTCCATGTTTGCTCACAGCTGATCAAGTGTCTTCTGTTAGTCAGGAGAGTTAAAACCATAATGAGAAGAGGATCAGGACACACACACACACAAATGAGTCAATGAGCCGGCCCCATTAACCTATTTTAATGACAGATGATTTGTCAAAGAATCGGTTCCTTTTATATAACTCTTATTTTCTCTGACTTTGTCTTAATCATATTTTTATATACATATTTTTATATGATTTTTGGGCTGTTATTGTAACCCATGGAACTTATTATCAGCAACTAAAGGGCCTCAAAGTAATCTTATCTATATAGTTAATTATACTGAAATATACTCGAATATTCTTACTTTAAAACCTTTTTGACATTATTGACATGAAATTGGTTGACGTGTATGGGTTACATTTGTCTTTTGTTATATGCAAATATATTTAGTTGTTTTTTTATATTTATATTTTATAATATAATTTTATTTATATACATTTTATTATACTTTTTAATAAATGAATCAATGAATCATCGCTCTCAGCTCGAATCAGAATAAAAAACAGTAAAGGATAATCGGCCCTAAAGCTACACATACACCTGGGGTGGTTTGTGCGGACCTCTGATATCTAGTTCAAAGTGTCATAATTATTAATTAGCTAATTATTTTTAATATTTATCATTTGCCACAATGTCTAAACAAGTTTTCCCATAAAAAAAACAACAAACTTCATAATAAAAGGACAAAAAAGCTTATTTTACTGACTGATTCAGTTAAAAGTGATTTATCCAAAGGTTTAGACATCTAAATCTAAATCTGATTAACTGCCCAAAACCCAATTCCTTCACGGAATACGGACAGCGCATGCGCAGAAAGAGCAACCAACCTGGAGTTATTTACAGACTCGTATTTTTGTCCAGCAGAGGGCGCTCCTTGAACACAAAATACACGTATACAAGCGGCAATTTCTCACCCTGGAAAAAAACATGCTTTGGACTGGTTGGTAAATATTGTTTAGTTAAAATATAGTGTCCTTTAATTAGAGTTAGATTGGTGCTGGTTTGTAGTAATTTGGATTCATTTGTAAACAATTTTGTCTGGAAATTAAGCAATCTCCTAACCCTGGGGAGAAAAGGGCAGAGACAGACAGTCCATGGAGGGATGAGTGAGGCTCAGCTCATTAATCACTGCTCACTGTCACTTTTTTTCTGAAGTGTTGTCTTTGATGTGAAGCAGATACACACTGTCATGGCGGCAGGGGTGTGTGTGTGCTGATGGATAAAAAGCACCCAGTAGGCTTTGTACAAATTAAGACATAGTATTTAATTCTGTTAGTGATGTAAAGTCATCATAAGATCTAAAGTGATCAACATCTTTAGTTATCAATAGCTATATATGATAACCACTGATGATAGCAGAAGATCCTTTAAGTCCTGTAAGTTGTGAGTTGGGGCCTCTGTGGATTGGTTGGTACATCCCACAGATGTTTAAATTGAGATCTGGGGAATTTAGAGGCCAAGTCAACACCTTGAACTCGTTGTTCCTTAAACCATTCCTGAACAATATTTGTAGTAAGGCAGGGAGCATTATCTTGCTGAAAAAGGTCTCTGACATTAGGGAATACTGTTATGAAGGGATGTACCTGGTCTGTAACAGTGTTTAGGTAGATGGTATGTGTCAAAGAAAACATCCACATGAATGCCAGGACCCAGGATAATCCTAATATATAATGGAGAGCATTATCCAGAGCATCAGACTATCTCTGCCAGCTTGCCTTCTTTCCATAGTGCATATTGGTGCCTTTTCTTCCTCGGGTAAGCGATGCACACACACATGATGTGAAAGAAAATGTGATTCATCAGACCAGGCGATGATTTTTCATCAATGCATGGCCAATTCTGATAGTCATGTGCTCATTGTCTGTGCTTTTGGTGGTGGACAGCGGTCAGAATAGGCACTCAGACCTCTGGCACCCTGTCTATGGTTACGCAGTCCCATAAGCAGCAAGCTGCCATGCACTGTGTGTTCTAACATCTTTCTATCATAGCCAGCATTAACTTTAACAACTTGTGCTCCACTAGCTCTTCTGTGATCTCACCATGCACATCAGTCGGCCTTGGGCACATATGACTCTGTCACGGGTTTACCTGTTGTCCTTCCTTGGACTACATTTGGTAGGTACTAATGACTGCATTGTGGGAACTCCTCACAAGACCTGCTGTTTTCTAGAAGGACTGACTCAATCGTCTAACCATTACAACTTGGATCTTGTCAAAGTCTCTCAGATCCTTACACTTGGTTCTAACACATCGACTTTAAGACTGTTCACTTACTGCCTAATATTTCCCATGTGTTTATAGGTGACACTGTAATGAGTAAATAAATGTTATTCTTTCACCTGTCAGTGGTTTGTATGTATGTATGTATGTAAGTATGTATGTAATATAGGTACAAAATATGTAACTCTGATATTTCTACTCCAGTGACAAGGAACAGTAATTGATACCTTTTTTTCGATACCTATTTCATTGTGGTGTGTGTGTGTGTGTGTGTGTTTGGCTAGGTACTAAATCTATAGGTATATAAATGTTTATATTATGTTATTTTATGCTATTAAATTAAATTGTTTTTCTAATATTAGAATCTCATCTCATATTATATTATATTATATTATATTATATTATATTATATTATATTATATTATATTATATTATATTATATTATATTATATTATATTATATTATATTATATTAGTTCAGGTTGATACAAATGTAAGGCTTCTTCTAGACGGAAGAGTAAAATAATTTTCAATTAAATTTCTCTGGGCAAAAGGAATTGAAATAATTGAATGTAATAATATTCGCTAGATGTGGATGAGTGTCATTTAAAACTAAATCATTTGCGAAGGGTAAATTCATTAAAAGCATTTACAGATGGGTGTAACCTAAAAACCTTTCAAAATGTGTATGAAAGCATTGTAAATGTGTCAGAGAAATTTATGACAACTAGCGCGAGCTCCTCCTTGACATCAGCTCAGAAAAAAAAAAACAGTTTATTGCGCAGATTTTTACTGCTTTCTTATTGTACCAACTGTTTAACTTTGGAGAGAAAGTGTGAAGTCGATTATTTGTTTTTATTTATTTACTACATCTAGGACGTCTTCCTGGCTGATGCGCACATGTTTAGGTTGCATGCTGAAGTTGCTGCTGTTGGAGGTGTGAATGTGTTTGTGGTTTAATCCCCACAGCCTGAATGTTGCGGGTGTTAAAGGGTAGATTTTAGATGTTGCGGGTGTTAAAGGCAGATTTTAGATGTGCTTATGGTGTGTATTGGCTGCGCTGAAGTGCTGAAGGAGACGTTTGGCGCGGCGGGAGGCGACCATTCAGCTCAGGACGGAGGAGCAAGAGGAAGGTGTGATCGCTTGATGTGGAGAGATGAACAACATCCTGATGGCTTATCACTCTCTCTCTCTCCCTCTCTCTCTCTCTCTGGCTCTGTCTCTGCGTGTGTGCTTGTGTGTGTATGATTAAGTGTTTTGGAGCTGCGAGGCAAACGGACTTTGGAAGTTTTTCACGTTCACGTGTGATAGAGGAACTGTAAGGGAACAGATATGGCAACCACGTTCACAACCTCAGTGTTTAACTAACACACACAGTGTTAGGACAAGTCCAGCTGGACGTAAATGAACAGTAATTAGGCTAAACACTGTAACAATTAGACTACAACAGATTACAAATGTAGTAGCTGTTATGCAGCTACTCCGAAATATGATGTTTTACATACTGCTACTTCCAAGAATTGGCTTAAATGGGAAAATGTTCTGTTTCTTGTATAATGTGGATTTTAGGTTCTAGATAATAATAAGTTGATGTTAGTAGCACTTTATAGAGGAATCAGCACGTAGATGCGCCAAGTCTGATTACAAAAAAAACACTTATACTTGATAGATAGATAGATAGATAGATAGATAGATAGATAGATAGATAGATAGATAGATAGATACTTTATTCATCCCACTTTACTTTTTTCTTAATTTAATAAATGCCTAATTGTAGTTGTGAGTAGGATATAGTACTGCTATTAGTATGCTTTATTTTTTAACCCTTTAACAAATACATCCATCGTTTCAAATACTTATAGGGTACCATAATAAAAAAAAAAGTAGGTCTTCATAACACAAACAATCCTGAAACTCTATCCTAATTTATAGAAGATAGGAGCCTAAATATATTTATAATTTAAAATCACTTAAAGCCCATAAACTACTCTGGGTATCCCGAAGTGCCGATCTGTTCCTCTTTAGGCTGCTGGAATAAAAATGATGCGCGCTTACTGATTCGATTCACTTCACTGACTCGTTTTACTTTTTCATTTCTCTTCAACAGTAACGTTTACGCGGAAATTTACATACCTAGGATAATGGTCATCTAGTTTTAATGGCTAATAATATTTGATGCCTATTAAAATGTGCGACTTGGCGAATGAATGTCGATTTGCACGACTTGCTTGAAGAGTCAGCAAAGAAGATCCGATACTTTCGCGACTCGCCCATCACTGAAAGTGGGTGGTATCTGCCAGAGAGAAAGAGTAGGTTTATGTAAATGTTGGATTTTAATGATATCAGGAGGACGGCCCCTGTATTCGCGGCCCAATAAAAAATGGACCCAATGCCGACACCTGCTTATAAACACAGGAAGGAGTCCAAAGTCCTAAATTCTTCGTAAAGTCCGTATTGGGAGTGAGCGCGCGGGCCACAGCATGACCTCCAGCGCAGTGCAGCTCCCCGGCGGGCTGAAGGCGGACCCCGCGGCGCTCATGGCATCCCTGAGTCTAATGCCCTCACCCGTGGCAAACCCGGAGATCAAGTACACCAAGGTGGGTAAGACCGCTCCAGACAGGTTTTAGAGGCTTGAAAAAGTTATAGAGCGCGGCTTTGGTTTATGGATTGGATGCCAAGCGCATCGCATTCATTCCCTGACGCGGGTTACTTACTTACATTTTGAAGTAAACCGGACAAAAAAATCTCCTCTCTATAACCTTACTAATCATTTTATCACGTTCACATGCTTTGCCAGTGTAAACCAGGAAAACCGACTGTATTTATTCATGAGATTAAGTGCCTTGTGTTTAATGTTTACCGTGCGCTATTTTCTTTTGGTCATTTGTCATATTAAAAATGCGTGAGCGCGCGCGCGTGCCCGTTTACGCACTGGAGACTTGCACTGCCACTCTCCACGACTTTCTATCACAAGTACCTTTAAAACGTTTTTGTTTTTACTAATTCTACTTCTTTTGCATGATGGATGTGTGCACCCTAATGTTTTTTGATAGAGAGAAATTTCCACAAAAACACCTTGTGTAAGTTCTCCACCTTGGTTGTACATTGCAGGAGATAACACTCTTATCTGCTTTCTCCAAGTACACAACTCTAAGGTTTCCCACGCTACAGCAGATTTTTAAAGTAGAGCTAAATGAAGAAAAAAAAAAAAACAAACAAACTAAAAAAAACCCAACATTTTCCTATCCTGTATAGGAAGTTGAGAGAGTGTGTGGAAATGTTATTGCATTATGAGAGCGTTTGCAGGCAACGTGCTTCATGCAGGTCTTGTAAAGCGGTGGATGTGCAACCTGCAGTTTCAACAACAACTGTGCTCACCAGCAGACTTTAATAGCAACAGCAAGTTTTATGGTGGCCGATGTTCTGATTTCTCAGGACAAGGTAAAACAGCTCTGTTGCTGACTGTGGTTATGCGAAATGGACATCTCTTTTTGTCCAGCCATAGAGAAGACATTCTTGTTATGAAGTAATAAAACATCATAATATATATAAAAGCTCAGGAGGAAAGTGTTTGATGTGGCTGTTGATTTAAGGTGAATAACTTTATTGCTGTGATAGTGCTGGCAGGTAGTACAGTAGGAACAAAGTCCACTGGTTGTGATAGATAGAGAGTCAGGGCTTCATGGAATATCTGCATTCTTCCACATGGATTTATTTCCACATGTACACACTCTTTGTGTGTAATCTGAGTGTATTCTCAGGAAAGGGAGTGTAAGTTTGGGGAAGAGTAGGACTTGGTGGACGAACCCTTAGGAATTTGAATTATCCACTGTGTGTCGTTTGTAAAGGAGTAGAGCTTCTGATTTATGGCTTCTACTTACATGAGCACCCCTTACAGCCTGTTACTGTTTCTTTACACATAGTTTAACTCTCTTTAAATCAGATGAAGGGTTCTGTGTTTGCAGTACAAAACAACTCTCACCAGAATATTATACAAGTTTATCTTTATCCAAGTTTGTGGTCAGATCCAAAGGGCTTGGTTTAAGAGTCGACGCGAGGGGGTATCGTTTACTCATTTAAAAACAACAGCAAAAATATTTCTACTTTAATCCATCATGCTCATTCTCTAACCTTTTTTTTTTTTTAAATGATTTCATTATGTGACAAATTAAGATATCTGTTATGATAACCTTATCTTAGGCAACCTAGTACAGTACCTAAGTAGTACAACAGAATATATTTCCTGTTGTTACTTAAGTTAATATTAATGATTTAGTCTATTTATTATTAACATTTATATATTTTTTATCTTCCTGTGTGGTAAAAATTTTAATGCCTGCTAGTATCAGGTTAATTTTCGCTTTTCATTTGAGATTCTGTGGAATGTACGAATAATTTTATCTTTTAATCAAGGAAGTGTTTGTGTTTAAAATGTAGATGTAGATCCCCACCATCTCTGTCACTTGAAATGATCATGTGCCCTCCCTTCTTTATTTCACTTTTTTCCTGACCACTGATGAAAACTAACATTATTCTAGAGCCTTTTAGAGCCTTGTCTTGCCACTGGAGTCCTAGCCAGCTGTAGTAACTCTGCCAGATCTATTAAATCACATCCCTATCAGCACTACCAGTATGTGAGGCCTCCTTTGATGCTTGTGTAGTCTTCCGCATTGTGTACACACACATAGAATGCATGAAATGCTTTAGTTTGGAGGGAAAAACAGCTTTATTCGATGTCAGCGTATAATGAAAAGTGTTTTTAAACCTGGGAGCTGGAGACAGTCTTCGCATTCCACAAAAAAGAGATACCAGGTACTCCTGTTAGCTTTCTGAAAAAATGATATAATTACCTTAAATGAATTTTAATGGAATTTTGCATCCTCTAGATTCTCTAAACTTCAAAAAGAAAAGTTGTAGAATCCCTGCAACAAGCATTTATTTTTTTACCGTAAAATCCCAGTTTAAGCATTCCCCCCCATCAAAAAAATGTAGCAACCTATTTAATGCTCTGCAAAAGAAGGTGATGAAGTCAGCTCAACACAATGGGTACAAACAGTATGTTAGGTTGAAAATATTTTTGGCAGTGTATTACAATTTACAACAGCTCCTAACAGCCAGATCAGCTCCCATGACAGTTTCCCTCCCAGCATGACTTCAGGAAAGATGCTTCAGATTTTTAACATCCAACTTGAATCTGTGCCCTGAACTCACCATGTCATTCTGAGAAAAGGTGAGACAAGGACACACACTTGTGTTTATTACCTGATGGTGTTTTCACTCCATGTCCTGGCACTACTGTGCATGTGGAGTGGAGATTAGATAGAAAGATTTTATTTATCTTCCTTCTGGACTGATTGCCTGTTTAGATTGAGCCTTTACATACCACAGACACGTAGTGTTGAAATTCAAGCTTATATTCCCTCCTGCATTTAGGAGTCTCCGCATTTCTGTGTGTGTGTGTGTAAATAAAGAGGGAGAGCGGGATGTTCAGACGGAGCGCGGGAGAGCGGCTCTGCTGAAGGTGCTTTCTGTCTGCGCTCTGGCCCACTGGTCTGATAGCAGCTCAGAGGAAGCCATAAATTAGCCTCCCTTGAAGGGGTATTATTGATGTTTTCTCTGTTTTGCGCCCCTCAGATGGCAAAGGCGGGAAAGAGACGAAAGGAGAGGTGCACAAGTTTGCGTATTTAAGGTAATTGATTGAGGCTTTCCATGGGAGAGAGACTGGGAAGAATCTCTGTGCTAATTTGACCTCCCATGATGATGATGATGGTGGTGGTGGTGTACTTACGAAGGGTTGGGGGTTGGGATGGGTAGGTGTTAGTGGGAGAGCGTTTATTCACACACTCTCAGTCAGTGAACCAGAGACCGCTAATGCTGTTCCAATCGTTACACAATTATTAGTTTATTATGAGAATATTTACTTCACTATTACCTCTCTGTTATATAATGGGATAATAAAAATGCTAACTAAAAAATTTATTAGACAACAGGAAAATAAAACTGGACTAATATAATAAACTCTTTATTAACTCTCTCTCTCTCTCTCTCTCTCTCTCATCTCAGCCTATTTCATGAAAGAATAAACTATCAAAATATCTAACCGCCACAAACACACCTTTTATCAGTAAATCAGTGTGTGACTACATGGAAAATGTCATGCTGTCACATGTACGTCTGCATGTTTTCTTGTTTTCTCTCTTTCATTACAGTCTGCAAGAAAGACCGTCTTAACTAATTTTGTCGGAAAATTAAAAATATATTTGCCAACAAACAAACAAACAAACAACAAAACAAGCATGCAATTTTATGCATATAAATAGGACAGCAGCAGTGTTGACTCATATCTAAAGTGAGTTCACACTTGTGTGTAGTTTTATATACACCAAACTTGTGAATCTTTCACTTTGGCATCCTCTCAGTTAGTGTTTTACATGCTGTAACACTCTAGTTCACGTTTTTGACTGATAAGGAGACCTACAATGCTGGAGTGTTTGTAAAGCACTCGTGTGGATGAGTTTTTCATGCTGGAGAGGTGAGATGTGAGTTAATATTAAACTTTGAATGTAGTGAGACTGGGTGAAGCAGGACTCACTGTGGGTCCAGCTTCTATCATTTTGATTGCTTGAAGCGCTCGGTTGTTGCTCATCGCTGACGGGTTTTTTTTCACTCTGCATTAGCCGCTTATAAAATGCTGCAGCCTTCCTGCATTCACGCTTGAATTTCTTGCCCTCCGTGTCAGCAGTTAAGGGTTTAAGTGTCCGGCAGGAGTGAGAGCTTTTGTAAACTAATCTGGGGGACAGCTTGTGTGAATGAGGTAGGCTCCATCAATCCGTCAGTGGGTGAGCTAGAGCAGCTGGGGGTATTTGGGGCTCCCCTGCTCTGGGTGCTGTCCAGCAGGCTGTAATATATGGCTGTGTCTGACTGGGAGGGTCAGTGGCCCTGGCTCGCAAGAGCCTGCCCCCCACTTCTGGAGTTTTTCACTTCAAAACGCACCATCTCTCCCTGAGATCCACATCAAACAGCGCCCAAGGTAGAGGGTACACACTGAGGCCGCTGATTTATTATAAGCAGCGCAGTGAGGACTCTCCCTATCGGTCTCTTGGGTTCCCCTCTCATCTCTCCTTCTTGCTTAATCTCTTCTTTCTTACTTCTCCCCTTTATTGTTTTTGGCCTTTTCCTTATTTCTCACTCTCTCTGTGTGTAAACATGCCTTGAAAAGATCTATTTGTCCTTGTCTCATCATGCTGTTTACCCTCCTCTCTCCCTGCTTAATTTTACAAAAAATCACAAACTTCAGAGAATCTAGCTAATTAATCCATGAAGGGCGATTGTCAGGCGTATTATTTTTGCACTGAAATGATTAATTGAATTGCAGCCATTGTTTATTTGTCTCTCCCATATGCTGTGTCTGCCCACTCCAGCGCTTTGCATAAACATCATCTGATTTTTCTTAAAGCAGAAGCTATAAAACAATAAAACAGAAGGTGCATGTCCACAGTGGAGGAGGTCTTCTAAATGAATGAAATGAATGAAGTATTGTAGATAAATACCGGTTTATGTCAGTTCTGGATGTGGCAAAATGCAGTGAATTGTGCTGTGCTTTATATATATATATTTTTTGTTTTGCAAAGTCAATAAGACTTTTAAAGTATAATGGAAATGTTTTACCTTGTCACTGATTTAAAAAAACAGGCTGTAGAAAATGCTTTAACGTTGAAGAGGGCCATTCACTCTGTGAATCTTACATTCGACCAATCAGACCCTGTTCAATAGAAAAATCACCACCTCAGTTATTCCTGGGTCATTCCTGAAACTGCAGCCAGGAGCTGAATTTGTTTCAGCTTCAGTTTCTTTAATGGAAATGTGCCTAAAGCGCCAGAGTTCCTAAAAAGGTTCCCTCTGTGAAAACGAGCCTAAGGACGGCTTAGAGCCTTTCTGCTGAAATGAAGCTGCACCATGTCACACCACAGAGGGGGGGAGAAAGTGAGAGTGACAGAGACGAGTGAGAGAATGTGGGTTTGTGTGAGACGGAGAAAGAAAAATGAAGTGCAAACGTTGTGAAAACGTATGTTTTAATTTTTCATGCTGCTCCTTTGCCTGTAATGCTAACAATTATCAATGTCTTGAAATGTGTCCAGTAACACAGCAGAAGGAGAAAGCTGCTTGATTGGAAAGGATATGAAACTTCCTGTGTGGACTGAGCCCACAGCTGCAGGTGCCCTGTTAGGATCCAACTGCCTCTGGAATTTTGGCCTGTTGTGCATAACCACACATATAAATTTCATTTTTTATTTTTTCACTTGTCTCCTTCTGAAAAAAAAAAAAAAAGCCCCAGAAATAAATGCCATTAAATATTCCTCATCTGTGTGAGCTATGAGAAGGTGCTGGGGGCCAAACAGATGTTGCACTGGCCTGCAGCATGAG
Organism: Hemibagrus wyckioides; assembly: GCF_019097595.1. Lineage (NCBI taxonomy): Eukaryota > Metazoa > Chordata > Actinopteri > Siluriformes > Bagridae > Hemibagrus > Hemibagrus wyckioides. The sequence continues at coordinate 11,151,776 of NC_080736.1, read as the reverse complement.
CTTTGGCATCCTCTGCCCCCGCGGTCCAGCCGAGGCTCGAGAGAGTGCGAGCGGATCAGTGTTACTGTGGCCACCAGGGTCTCGACTTTCTCCTTCCTCGCTGGCTCCAGGGTCCAGAGGAACTCCCTCTTCCTGTGTGAAGTAATAGGCCCGATCAGAACCCCAGCGTTAAGTAGAAGCAGAGTGTTGCACACATCGCGTGCTGTAACTCCCACTCCCAAAATCTGTTTATAATAGGTGCATCTCATCACCGTGTTAGTGCTGCAAACAAGGACTGTCAGAAGCCAGAGATTGGCAGTCTTAAGAGAAAAGCGCAGAGCTTTCTAAATGCTTGCAGCTGGTCTGTAACACGTGCACGCAGACCCAGTGTGTCCTCACTGTCCACTTTTCCCATCAGGCCCAGCTAACTTGTTAGATGGTGACACAACAAAACACAACACAGCACAACAGTGTCCCCGTTTGTACATCTGGCCATGCATACTAAATGATGAGAAAACTGTCTTGCAATAAATTATTTTATCTAAACTATTTCAGATGTTCTTTTTCTTACTATTCTCTCATTGCTCTGCTGCCTAAACACAAAAGTTGCAGATCTTAGACTACCAATAATGTCTTCACTATTCATCCCTGAGAATGGTGTTTTGATCTCCCGTGTCGCCTCTCTGACGTCTCTGGGAGCACTGCAAAGAAAAGTAAAACGTTGATCGATCTGAAATTTTGCACCTTTGCACTTGTGCTCTAAGGCTTTTCTTTTTTGCCGAAGCAAAAGTGCAGTTTAGCGAAACCTCGAGTGTTGATTTACGGTGCAGCCCTGTCGCCCTTAATCAACTCTCTCAATAGGACGAGACAAAAGTGGGAGCGCCCCCTGAGCTCAGGGAAGTCTGGGCCAAATGGCCTCCGACGCTTGCGCTTTTCTAGCCGTGATTTAGATGGCGGCTCGGCCCTCTGTGCTGGTCGGAGGTGCCGTTAGCGTGGGGCTATGCGGTGCATTCTTCCCTTCTCGCCTGATTTAGGGCGTTCCAAAAGAGCGACCCCTATAAATTTAAAAACTAATTCTGTGCTCTATAGGGCTTTCTGTTTTTGTAACGCACAACGAGGCCACTGACACTTTTATGAAGTGCTCTTAATGAGCGCCCGATTAAAGGTGATGTAAGGCGAGTGAGAGAGAGGTTGGATCTGTGTGCTGTCAGAGCAGAAGAGGGAGTTTAATGCAGATTCATTGAAAGGGAATTGCAGAGTGGTACAGGCTGATACTGAAAACTTACAACATCTGTGAGCGAGTTATTCCTGCCCAAGGTTTCTTCCCTGAAGTCAGGCCAACTTTTGGGTAGAAAAAGCCCCCCAAAAAATGGACAGGAGACACTGAAAGCCTTGAAGCTCTTCCAAATGAACTAAAATTTTATACGTCCTAGAACATAAACACTGCATACGATTTACAACCAATTAAATTGTACTTAAGCCCGAAAGTTTACGCTGGTAAACACAGTGAAGGGCTCGCAAAGCCCAAGGCAGCGGGACACTTGAACTTGGCACCAGGATTTGTTTGAACCGAAGATCTTCCTTTGCCTGAGTGTGAGTAAATGTATATGTTTGCAACTCGGAGCCAGAACGTGTTTTTATAACACCTCATCCGTCAGAGCAGCTGCCGGCAACTGAAAACAATTTCCAAGTAATCACAGTTTGCACGAGCTGCCTGTGCTCATTGGCTGCTGGAGCGCCGGCGTAATCCGTTTACACACTGCAAAGCTTGGATTAAATATTTGGCTCTGCCATCAAATCAGATCACACCTGACATGTCTGGCACAGAGCTAGACCTACACGAGGTTTCGCCTTGTTGCAGAACACAACAACTTGTTGCAATTTTAAAGATTTCACGTCTTCCACTTGGTGCTCCGGAGATGTATTTTGGTTTGGCCCTTTATCGAGCTTGAAAAATGCAGGATTTGGAATCCGAGGCAGTTGTTTAACGGACCACTTCCTTTAACACATCGCAGAGCCAGAGTGCCGCACGTGTTTTATGATCTCGTAAACGAGCAGCAATGTTGTGAAATCTGTGTGTGTGTGTGTGTGTGTGGGTTTGCAGTATGTGAGAGCACTTGAGTGTCTGTGTGAATATGTACTGTATATGTGTGAAAGTGGGTGTCTGTTTGAGAAAATGTATGTGTGTGTGTGTGTGTGTGTAATAGGGATTTATTTCCTCCTGCTCCCCCTGCTACTCTCTGCCCGGTGGCTGCATCACTCCCCAGAGACAAATCCTGCAAACAGCACTGCAGATTCCCAGAGATATTTCCTGCACACACACACACACACACACACACACATATTACTTTCCTTCTGAGGACCTCCTATTGAAATAAATATTACTATAGCTAATTAATGCTGCACTTTAACTTCATCCTAACTTTAAACTCAGAAACTAAATGAGTATCTTTAGCAAGTAGTATTGTTCTATAAAAACCTTTTTCATTTTTAGAAGCCAGATGTGCCCGGAAGGTAATCCTTAACTATTTAACACTTGTATTAATTGCTGGTTTTAAGAGTATAATCATTTTGTGAAAACAAATGACTCGAATTTTAATACAAGACAATTTCACAAAATCACTAACGTACCAATTGATGTATAGTGAATTGTGGTGCTTATAAGCTGTCTTGTCTCAACAGCTTGTGTGTGTGTGTGTGTGTGTGTATGTGTGTGTTTAGAACCGTGAAGAGCAATCCCCACTCTCCTCTAACCCTACTGCTGTAAACACTGAGCTCACTGTCTCTGTTTTCTTCCTCTGCAGATTTTCATCAATAACGAATGGCATGATTCGGTGAGCGGGAAAACCTTCTCCACATACAACCCTTCCACTGGTGAGAAGATCTGTGACATACAAGAGGCTGACAAGGTAAAAGTTAGCAGTCGCATTATGCAAAAAAAAAAAAAAAGAAAGAATAAGTAGATGAACTCATAAAACTCAGAAAATTGTGTTTTCTTGATTAGGGCACTGATTATTCAGTAGACACTTTTTATACAAAGGAACACTTTCAGTTGAGCAGTTAAGGGTTAAGGGTCTTGTTCAAAGATTCAACTGTGGTTTTCAATGACTAGTGCAAAACTAACCACAAAGCCACCAGTATATTCTCAGGCATTAGGAGTTTAGCTACAGAGTATGAAAGCTAAAAGAACCCCCCCCCCCCCCCCCCAAAAAAAAAACTTTTTAAGGCTTTGAAACTTGTGTAAGCTTTAGACACAATGACTCAGTCGCGCAATGTTGATGCTCATACATCAGGGACTTTATTGTTAGAAAAGACTATTTTCCTTCAACAATGGAAGAAAAGAAGTTTCACTAAGGACAGGGCTTAGCTGCTAATGCTATGACGATGGATCATAGGAAAGAGCCGGTAGTTTAGGACTAATCACAGAATTCTGATGGTCTGCATTTATCCAGCATGTTTTATCCCTGGCCAAAACCTGTCATGGAGTTAAGACATAGTCACTTCTTGAGTGTAAACCATGTGGTCAGGTAATAAAATGTTCTCTAGGGTTCCTCCTGAACAGCTACTGCCGTAGATCCTTCTGATCCAAACAATAATGTCTCCTCCAGGGGCAGATAATTATATGAGATGGTGGAAAGGGTGTGAGGAAAATGAGTGCATCTCAAAGTCAGATGAGATAATTCCTCATAGAGATAACCAGTGATTAAGACATACCAACCTGACAAAATTCCCTCTGTCTGTCACTAGACACTTCAGCTCATGGCAATGTTCCTACAAGTGCCAATAAAATCCTCTTGTTGTTTTCTGCGGTTTTCTAAATCAGTGACCAGAGCCAAAAGATTCCAAACCACAATGAAATCTGGATGAAACCTGATCTAAATACATAATGATAGAACCCATTTACGCAGCAGTTTGATGATGGAAGGAAACGTCTGAATTAACATACTGAGGTTTTCTAGTCAACCTGATAGCTCTAGTTTCACACGAAAGAAAGTGCGTGTCTCTCACACAAAAAACTGACAGGCAGTGATGCTGTAAAGACAATCAGGATTTTGACCTGCCAGGATTTTGTAATGGCCTGGTGATGGGAATCAGTAATTTAGTAGTAAAGTAGTAATATTAGACTGTGTATATTCATACACGTCAGTTTTTTGCTTCGAACCTGGGCCAGCCGATGCCTTGGCACTAGTGTGTTGTGTTGAACAGGATCTTCATGTGAGGTTTTCTTACATGAGAAAAGCCAGTTTTCACTCAGTATGTGAATGAGAGTCCAAAATCTGACAGAAGAGCTTGCGATTAGTCTGATGTAGTTATGTAACCCAGGCATGTGGAAAAACAGAGCGGATGAAGGAAGAGCAGCACAACTGCTAGAGCTATCGAGGCTCAACCGGAATCAGTGAACTTCATTTGTCCCAGATGTGCATATACACCTGTTTATGGGATAAAGATATACACCGTACTGTTAAAAAGTCTCTCTGGTCCTATCAATTCCACTTGTTCTTTCTGTCTTTCCATACTACATTCTGTTTACTCTTTTCTGTCTTAGGCGGATGTGGATAAAGCAGTCCAGGCGGCTCGGTTGGCCTTCTCTCTGGGATCAGTATGGAGGAGGATGGACTCTTGTGACAGAGGGAGGCTGCTTTCTAAACTGGCAGATCTGGTGGAGCGTGACCGTGCATACCTCGCTGTAAGTGCGCACCAGTGGCCTGTACACACACACACACACACACACACACACACACACACACAAATACAAACACATCCTGCTGTAAACCCAGAAGGACCATGTCCAGTAGTAGGAAATTAAGGCAGATGGATTTGTGGCGTAATCCTCAATAAAAATGGAAACGAATAGAATCAAGTGTCACTAGTGTTGCATAGAGAGACGGCTCAGTGATTGTTATTGGTTGACTGATTACATAATATCCAATGACAGGGGAAAATGACAGAGATGAAAAACAAGCTTATTCCCACATCACTGACAGTTTATGTCAACCACAAATAAATCTGCAGTGTCTTAAAAAAGGACCATAAAAAAGTGGTGTTATGTTTATGGTGCTCTGGGTTTATGCATAAGATCAGTATTGTACTATGTGTCCAGGTTAAGTTAATTAAATAGTAGTAATTATTAGAGATATTACAGTCTTCACATTTCTTGCACAATATTCAAGTCTAATTGACAAAAAAAGTGTCTAATATGAGTTTCAGATCTGTAATTCTTTCAAAAAACAGGGTTAAAAATGGCATAAAGTAACAATAATATCCCAACTGGCCATAACAGGGTCAAAGGACACTGCTTCACTGATGCAATTGAAATTCAAGAACTTATGTGAACTGTAATATGTAAAATTACTGCAGTAACATAAATAAGAAAATTGAATATTGGCCTCATTGAATTTGACATTTTGACATACTGACATCTGTTGACATTGAAAGTTCATATCATGTTCATATCTAACATAATCATACACTAAGACTGTACAGGCTTGTGTGAGAATATATTTACTTGTGTCTTTGATTTATTTACATTTACACTTATATTTCTACTTATTCATTGTTACATGAGGTGATTTATTGTGAAACTAAATTAACTAAATTATATGAAATTAACAAAATAACATTTGTGTTGTTTATGGCCTTATCATGCATTGTCATGCTCATCATAGTCATCATGTCATCATGGTTAAATTCCAGTATAGATCTATAACGTGAGGCTCAGTGTTTACGTTTTTGTTTAGATCTGTATTCATGCCTCAATGAAAGAAACTGAAAGCCACTTGCTAGCCAGTCAGAAAGGAGTATTTATGGTGGTCATGATGTAAGAGCAGTAAACCAGCCTGTCTGTGCTAACTGGGCTAACCGGAACTCTAGATTCAGCAGGCTAAGTGGAGAAATAGACAAAGACCCGCACAACAATAAGCAAGTGTCTAATGAGAGCCTGTCTGTCGGGCGCGCCTGCCAGAGACGACATGGCAGGGCCTTCGAAGCTTGTTGTTGTCCTAACAGTTTCAATTTGTTCTTCAAACGTCTGAAATGCCTGCTCAGTGGCACCAGTGAGGTGGGATACGTGACCTTTGGGTGCTAACGATCATACCACCTAGAACTCTGAACTTTAAAAGAGAAGCATTGTGCCATGGCTGCCATCACATGATGCATTCTTTTAAAGCCTGCATCTCTTCCTCAGGAGAAAAAACGTGTTTACGACAGATTAAAACCACGAACGTGGCACAGTACTCTCAAACTCGCTACAGCCATCTTGAATAAATCTCTTTCAGCCTGCGCTCCAATCTTTGCCTTAAATGGACTCAACCAATGTGATTTTCGCTCTGAGTGAGTATCAGAGTGAATCACTCTGGAGGAGAAATGTAACAGTCCATGTGGTCTTGATTGTGCTTTATATCAAATTAATCCCTGTCTGATAAGAAATCACAGCTTCCTGACAAAGAGATAACAAAGCTGTGACAGAGATGCAGGCTATATAAGTATTGCATTTCCCCTTAGGAGCAAGGATAAAGTGTGCACTTTTGCTTGCATAAGCCTTAAGTGCAGCGTGGGGGGAGTCGGATTTAATCCCTGTGTGTGATTTTTCATCACGGTCCTCCTCCCTCGTTTCCTTTCCTCATCTCTCCTTTCTCCCCTCAGAGCCTGGAGACATTGGACAGCGGCAAGCCTTTCCTCTCCTCCTTCTTTGTGGACCTTCAGGGAACAATAAAGACGCTGCGATATTTTGCTGGATGGGCTGACAAGATCCACGGCTCCTCCATTCCAACCGGTAAGGTAACACTTGTCCTGTCCCAAACGCCTCAGTGCTGTGTGACACACTGTGAGTCTCAGCTCCACGGTAAAAACAGATGGCACCTGGAGACATGCAGTGCTTTAATATCACAACAAACGCACGTTCTGTTAAAACACAGCCGAGAGGTGGACCCTTAATCTGTCACTCAAATACTCTCCAGTTATCTCATACATTGTCTCACTCTCAGTCAAATTCACTCATTTTCAAACATTCAACTGTCTCACTTTCTCCTTCACATTTTCTCACTGAAAGTCTCCAGCTGTTTCACTCTTTAACTAAACCTTTTCCCCTTTTATCAGTATGACACATACTGTCTCACTCTATTACTCAGACTTTCTTCATGGATCAAACTCTCAAACTCTGTCATTCAAATTGTTTATGAAACTGACCTTTACTATTCAGTTTAACATTTAATCCTTCTCATTATTACAGTCTCACTCTGACTCATGCAGCCGTAACCTTTTACTTCAGTTTTCTCTTTCTTAATTAAACAATCTCACCTTCATACTGTCTACTATTAGAGTTGTCTCCCTTCCCCATACAAAAGTTCAAACTAAAACTGCCCTGTTTCACTTTCACATGATTTAGCTCTCGATCTTACTCAGTCTTTTAATCGAAGTGTCTTATTGCCTCTCTCTGTCAGTCTTTCACTCAAAGATTTGCTCATACAGTCATTTGAACTGTCTCGCTCTTTCAAAAACAATTCCACTCTGATTAGTGAGCCAGTCAGCTACATTTCAGTCAGCAGTATAGTTTCTGCAGGAGATTTGTGTTCCCATGCAGCCCCGGTGCAGCAGAGTGTGCCATGTTGAAGAGACAGAGGAGCAAAAACGGCTGGTGCAGTGTTTTGTCTGAGGATTGTGGGGTTATGGAGGTGTTCAGTGGGTAAACACACCGGCTCCCTCAGCAGTTATAAATCTGCACACTAATGGCTGCCCTCCTACTGAGCAGCGCCACCATTGGATCACGGTGACAGCTCCGGGGCTGGGAGGGCATGGGGGGTTATGGCGGGGCTGTTCTGGCTAATTTAGCTGTTTGAAAGAGACACAGCGGGGGTCCTGAGACTACTGGACAACAGTGGATTCACAACTCTGATATCAGAGTGCAACCATTAGCGTGTGTGTGTGTGTCAGTCTGTCTTACAAGGAGTGTGTGTGTGTGCCAGTAAAGGAGTGTAGAGATATTTGGTTTGTTGTCCGTGTAATTGCTGTACATTCTTACACAGTGTGTCACTATTGCTCTCAGTCCAGATATTAAGCTTCTAAATTTCCTGCTCTAATATTGTCTACATTTTTCACTATTCACAAACATTTATTATGATTAAGCATTTGGGAATTATTCATCACCAATGATTAGGCATTTACATAATATTCAGGAATAATTTCTTATAATTTATAGGAATAAAACTGATCTTTTTACAAGGGCAACCAGAGAGCAGCCAGAAAAAAAGAAATTTAGTCGACAACAAATATTTCTCCTCCAGAACAAGCACACATGCACACAATCACGCTCCTAAAGCTTTCCATGTGTCAAATTAGATACTTATGTACAAGATGAGTATTCATAACTGTCTAGAGTAAAAATACCTAGGACGGGCTAAATGCAGTGTGGAGCATTGGATACTTTGGAGAAACTGTCCTGTCATGCTGCACAGCATGGAAAGGCTTGTAGAAGAAGCAGACATACAAAACCTATGTGCAAAATTGCCTCAGTGATTCAGGCTGTCTTACATTCTCTCTCTCTGCTTTCTTTCACTCTCTGTCTCTATAATCATGTCTGTCTTTCACTCAATCTCAATCTGCCACTTAAAGGGTCTCACTCTTCAGCTCAGGATGACTCAACCCCTCACTGAGACAGCCCTAATTTGCGGCCGAAAAACTTTCTCACTTTCCATGTCAGTCGTCCTGTCTCACTTTCTCCTCAAACTTTACACTCAGACTCCCTCTTTTCTCAAACATTGCTATTTTTACACTATCTCACTCAAGTGATCTTAATCTTTCTCATGTAAGCTGCCTCAGTCTCTGAGTGAGACAAGCACAGGGCAACTCAAACAGTGCATGCACAAACATCATAACTACTTTCTGATCGAACATCAACCAGTGCATAATGGCAGTGAGCCTAGTTACAGTCCAGTTTTCTGCAAACTAAAGCTAAAGAGCGGAGTGGAGAGGAAGAGCGAGTCCTCAGTGAGTGAGCGAGCACACCGCTGTGCCTTTGTTGTGTTGTTAAACTAAACTTGCATAGCGGGAACTTGCCGCATTTCACTTTATATCATCTCCAATCTAATCCGTAATAGAATTACAGGACAAACAAACAGCATGTGTGTCTTTGGCGCACTCTTATCTGGCCACCAGGGGAGATGAATCATTGGCTCGTCTCTACTCCAGATGCCTCATCCTAGCAGATTCCTCCAGCCAGGGCTGCAGAGCTGGGATGTGTTCACACGGCCTTACTGATCGAGCCTGGAGTCTTATATATACAGCGTCCTGATTTATTCCTGCTCTCTGTAACTCATAAATGAGAGTAGAGCCTGATTCCTGACCACTGTGCACATTCCTCTTTCCTCAGCTCACACACAGTAAAGCTCTTAACCAATATCATTTATTCTTCTTCATCTTTATCTGTTTGCACATGAGATTATAAAAGCATGTCTTTTTATCATCATTAATGGAAGGATAATGTCCTGGTATTAGTTTTGGGTTGATGCCAAATATCCCATGTTTAAGATCACTTGTATTTGGTCTCTTACAGATGGAGGGTATTTATCATTCACCAGACACGAACCAGTCGGAGTGTGTGGACAAATCATCCCAGTGAGTGTTGGATTGTTTTTCACAAACTTAGTCTTTGGAGCATCAGATTATTGACCGAGTGTGTTCTTTATTGGGCCTTAGTAACTTTTTTGTAATCACTGAAATATTTGCAGTCAATATAATTCATATATTTATGGTATATTTACTCTATATATACAATATACAATATACAATTTATACTTCCATGAAAAGGAGAAATGTTAATCTAAGTACTTCTGTCCTGAACTGAACAGTGGCATTATTGCATGATGTAATGACATTAGAGAGACTTTTACTCTTCCCTTTTACAAAACTCTAAAGTTCATCCAGTTCTTGTTTTTTAAGATACAGCGGAAAATCATTTTAAGAGGATAGAGGAAGAGATCATAATGGGTTGGATGTAGGGCGTAAATCAGACCCTTTATCCTTTTACATGTAAAAGGAAGAGCTTATACATCGTCTAGTTCATTAAAGAGGAAAAGATGACATTTAAAGCTTTCATAAGCAGGGAGTAACTCTCCTTTTACACTGATGTTTGAGTGAGTCAGCATCATTCAGTAAGATTGAATAAGCAGCTATAAAGCCATGTAAAGGAGGGCTGGTCACTCAAAGAGATACCATTAGACTGAGTTTCTGTGCTCTGTGTTTGCGTAGTGGAACTTCCCCTTGATGATGACGGTATGGAAGCTGGGGCCAGCTCTTTGCTGCGGGAACACCGTGGTCCTGAAGCCGGCCGAACAGACCCCCCTCACCTGCCTCTACATGGGTGCGCTGATCAAAGAGGTACAGCAAACGTTCTCCAGTGCACACTTGCAATAACCTTCTGATCAAAGAGGTCTATCACTACTGACACTACACAATAACAATGTCCACGGTAACACAGCAAGGCCAGTGAACACAGCGCTCTGATCAAAGAGGAACAACACGGTGACATTATGACGTACCAGCAGTGAGCGGCTGACTCAAGAGGAACATTACAGGATAATTATAGCACAGCGGTTGAACACGCTGACTTACCCACAAACAATACAGCCACATTAGGAATAGTTTAGATTTTGGCCTAGAGAGCTGTAGTGAAACTAGGTGTGTGCCGCTACTGCATTTTCACATCATGATGATTGCCTAAACTTTTAACAAGTCTATGATATTATTCGACTGATCCAGTTTTAAAGAATGTGATTTTCAAATTAGCTTTTTATTTAAACATTAAGAACAAGTTCTTTACATTGGCAGACAGAGGTTTAGGAGGTAGGAAAGGTAGAAAATGAAACAGAAGACACATAATACATAAACTAAAATAACATGATATGTTACAATAAAAGACAATAAAAACAGACACGCATGGAAAAGTAGGTATATGCATCAGTAAATTGTCCTTTATATGATTGATACTTCCAACACTCACATCAACTGGGATGAAATATACAGTCATTGATATCACAATTAGGTGCTCTGCTGCTCTGTATTTGTCATCCTCTAAGAATACAACTCCTTCCTTCACCTAACTGTTATTCTTCCTCATCTTCTTCGTCTTTCTGTGAAACTGTGAAACTCTTCCTCTCTCTTTCTTTTTGATGTTTTGATCCATGCACTCCTTTCCCTGGGATGGAGGGACAGCGGGATGGGTGTGGATCCCTCCACCCCCAAAGGCCTGTGATGATCTTGGCTCGTCCTGCTCTCTTTCTATTACTTTCTCCCTCTGTCCTCTAAAGATTGTTTCCTCTCTTTCTGTTTGTACAGGCCGGTTTTCCACCAGGGGTGGTCAATATTTTGCCAGGCTTTGGGCCAACAGCAGGAGCCGGTATTGCTTCACACATGGGCATAGACAAAGTGGCTTTCACTGGGTCGACAGAGGTGGGTTTTCTTTACAGATACACAATTTAAATTGTTATTTTGCTGACAGTGAGGTAGTTGCTAGGATGCTAGCAAATGTAATAACAGTAAATGCAAAAGTAAACGATCCAACCTCCAGAATGATCTATTTAATGGACTATTGTATAAAATTCACTGCCAAAATTAATGCTTCCTTGTGAAAGTTCAATGAACTTTGCTATTTATATTTATTTACACTAGAAATTTGTGAAATGGTAATGGGGTAAATTCCATTGAAATCGATGTTGCACAATTCTGCTGAGTGACAGCTAGTGTGAATGGGCCGTAAGAGTGATCGACTGAGTAGGTGTTGTGTTAGGAGGTCAGGCGTTGGTGATGTTGTGTGCTGATGTTGCACTTTCATAGGAAGTGGATTTTGTCTACTAAGCAGTAGTCATATAGAGTTTATTTATACAACACTAAAGAGTCACACAACCAAAAACATATACTTTCTAGCCCAAGACCCGTAAAAAAGATAAGACAATAAAGCAACAGAATTATTTATTAAACCCATCAAACAGATACAAGATATTTCTAGTAAGTGCCAACCGCAGGGTCAGCTAAGTTGAGTCACACACAGATGACTATATGGTGAAAGTTTCACCATGTTAGGGATGGAATGCCAGGAAAGAAATGTTCTCTTGGACTGTTTGATCTCGCCATGCTGCCAAGTGACAACACAAATGACATCTCACTGTAAACGGTCATAATTTCTACCTCCAAACATGTGTTGCTTACTTATCTTGTAAATCTCCATATTTTAGTGCAAGTGTTTGATGTGATCCTGAATGTATTCCACATGTATTTATCATAAATTGTAGTAGATTTGGTGGTGTTTAGAGAAGGATTGTCAGCCTGGCTTGAAAATGTGTTTATTCTAATTATTGAACAAGTAAAGTGCCATTTCAGAGTCCTGAGTTCTTTAAAACAGCAATAACGGATCCTAAATTTAGACGTGTAATATTGTTTCACAGATAAGGCTGCAAACAGAAACTCTGTTACCAAAGCAGTCCCAAAAAAATCTTAAAAATGTGCCTCACTGTGGGCCATGTGGATGAAATGCTGAGATCATTTTTTTCATCTGTGGGAAATTACAACAAGAATATTTCCCACTTATCAGCTTCTAAACCCAATGACCTAACTGGTTTGCTCAAATCGAAATCCTTCCGGCAGACGCAGACTGAGTGATGTTAGTATGTAGAGTCCAGTAATCACTGTATAAATACGCTATCACTGAACCAGCATCCCAAACTGTAATCCACACCCTCACTGGGAAACTCTCAGTACGCACGAAGCCACCCACTCAGCCCTCCACCTTACTGCTGCTGGCAAAGGCCACCCAGCTCTTTCTCTGAAGGTTCCTCCTTTCTTTTCCTTGCCACTCTCTCTCTCTCTCGCACTCTCGCTCTCATCCTCCTGCTCTGATGTGTATGAAGTTTCTACTCTAACCTGCAGCTGATTAGAGAAAGAGCACGTTTGTGATGAGAGAACATGCACAGACTCTGACTCACCTAATCTCTGTGTGTGTGTGTATGTGTGTGTGTGAGAGAGAGAGAGAAAGAGTGTGTGTGTGAGTGAATGGACATGGTTGTGGGCTAACTGGGGACTCAATAATATAAATATTTTATTCAATTTACGATTATAATAATAAAAGTGACATAAAAACACAAGTATGATTCTTCACACACTTGAGACTACAGGTTGCTGTAGTGTGGCCTCTGAAATCAGCAGAAAGCCCACTCAAACACTCGGCTTCACAGCCAAACTGTGAGCTCTGCAGTTCATGGTGTGTATTCTGGAGCAGTGCCATGTTCGTTACTGGATTCTCATATAAACACCTCTAACGTCCGCCTATGTCTTGTCCCTCTCCGTGCTATCTGATGGAAAACAGAAAGAGAGATTTTTCAGTCTCAGTGAGTGTTATATGGGTGGGTGGAAAAATGTCTGTTTGTTTATGGTTGGGTTAGGAGTAGAGATTGTGGAACAGTCTTGTACAGACTGCAGTTCTCAAGGATGAAGAGGTTAAGATAAGAGCCAACACACCATGTCATCCAAAAAACGCAGTCCAACCTGAAATCAGTCGCTATTTCCAAATATTTTTTGTGAACAATTGTTTTATTGAGGAAATAGTTCAGTATAACACAAAATACAACACATCAATTTAGTCTGTAGCCATAACTCCCACCCTCCCGGTAGACTCATACTGTACTAAGAAAGCGTAAGAGATTGCAGTGGAAAGAAGTACAAACTGTAATGCTTAATCACAAAAAGAATAGAAAGAAAAATAAATAAACAATAATAGAAATAATAATAATATATACATAAATACAAAGTAAATTATGCGTCAAAAAGAGGAAACAAAGGATTTAACAGTTTCAAAAATAGCCCTCCAGATCTTCAAAGTTTTTGTCTTTGCTCCATGAATGCGAGCTGTTGATAGTTCCATAGAGACAATGTCAAGCAGAGATAGGCCACATATACGTCTAGTCATTAAATGGGGAGGAACCCAGCGACTCGATGAGTCTAAAATAAAGGAACGGCTCAAAGTAAAATCTTATTCTCATGATTTTCCACTGAACTTAAATGTAGTTGATCGGAAAAATTTTTTTGTTTTCCTCAAATCTTCATATCTTTGCTTCAAGCTAGGAATATAACTGAATATGAAATATAATTACTTAGATTGAGTGTTAAATGAATATAATTACAGATACAAATAGCAGATACACTTTGTTTTTCTTGCCTGCCTCATGTTGAGACAAGCGTGAGGTTTTTACTTTCATACAGAGCTTATGGGAAATTTGCCAGGTTTCAGCACAATTTCCAATCCCCAACTACATCTACAACACAAGAAGTGCACAAAAGTCTTGAAACTAGCCCATAAAGTTTGGACATTTGACAATTTATTTTTCTCAGTCAGGAAAAAAGTTAACAATGGTGTGTGTACTGATTTCTGATTTATTTATTTATTGAGCCACCACACCATAAAGCCCACAAAGACCATGTGCTGTACACAACAGATCTCTGATGGGATAACAAAACAAAACAATTAATTCAGTTTTAAAAATAATTAACTTGTAAATTAATGGCACACTCATTAGCTACTCCAAGAAGAGGTTGATAAGAACAATCTGGATCTTTCTGGCAAAAGTGAACCTGACAAAATATTATGAGTGATTATTATTGTCAAGGATAAACAAGAGGTCAGTGATTTGGGAAAGACATTGTTGTATTAAAACATAGTTAATGTGCTTACACAGTAACATTAGATAGAAGACACAAAGCTTGCCAGAAAGTTCCATAGAGCATCTGGTTCAAGAGTTGGATAAAGTTTTGTTTTGCAAATATTATTTTTTTTTTATAATTTGTCAATGAAAAATGACTTAATTATCTTCATTGTTCCCAGGACACAGTGGTAGGTTCCACAAACAATTCTGGTAAACACTAAACCCACTTCCGAACTAAATACAAATATTAAAATGCCTACAAATATTTGGAAACTAAACACACACTTATACAGTATTAAACATAACTCTAAAATGCTATTTTAAATAAAACATCTGTATGATGTTAATATTTGGGCATTTTACAATTGAAACCTGTGTAAATTAGGTTTTGTGCCGAACCTGTCCTTTAAAATGATCCTAGTGGAGAAAGCGAGAGCTAGTTATATAATAATACGTGACCACGCATGCTAAACATGCCACATGCTTTCATTTAGAGTCTTCGCCAAGCCCAAGACCACACAGGCATTTTTTTTTTTTTGCTTTATTCCACCTTTATAACACTTTTTCAGTTCCAAATAGTGCAGATCATCCTACGCAAACCTGCGGTTGGTGCTTCCTGTTCTCGATTAAACAACAGATACGGCTCCGTGTTATAAACACAGCGTTCCTTCCTCTTCTCCACAGCCTCCAGGGCCACTGATAGATATTTCGGCTGTGAGCTGAGGTCGCTCTCCAATTTCAGTAGACCTGGAGGCTAGCAAAGGGGTGTGTGTGTGTGTGTGTGGAAGACTGGAAGGGTTGTTTGGGCTGTTGGATTTATTAATGACAACTTCCCACTGATGAGGAGATTTAGTGAGGCTTGGCAGCGGAGGTCTCAGTGAGTAAAGAAGATATGCATCCTCTGCTCCCCCCACAGGTTGGCAAGCTGATCCAAGAAGCAGCTGGAAAGAGCAATCTGAAGAGAGTCACTCTGGAGCTGGGGGGCAAGAATCCCAACATCATTTTTGCAGACGCTGATTGTAAGTATTCCGAGGCTGTTTTATGGGCCCCCTCCTGTTGTCCTGCTAACACAGTATGTGCACAGGTGCCACTGCAGTGGCCTTGTTTGTCACTGACATCAAAGACCTTCAGGGTCTTCTGGGTTATTTTAAAGCAATGTATTATTACTGACAGTAATGGAGTCTGGCAGTATATTAAAACAAGCTGGTGAAGCCTGGTGAATGTTTAACTGTTAAAATTGAATTAGCTTTTGGGTGAATCCACATTTAAGCAAAACAACCCCACATAGAGATCCAGACTATCACAATATGATAAACATTTGTTGCTTGGCCAGAATGCTGAATGTCATGCAGGAGTAGGTCATGCTGATGTTAAAGCAAGCTCATCTTCTAACACAATCAGTTTTCCTGAGATGCTCAGTCTTGCTACACTGAATGAAAGTGTTTATTCATTCCTCACACCAGTTCAGGACTGTTCCTGGGTCAGTCAGTTGTGAAAAGTGTACACACTTTGAAGAATCGGATCCTTAAGGAACCGAGTCCTAGATCAGCTTCTTCTCCAATATCAGTTGCTCTAAGTGGCTCTCCAAGTCAAGGTGTTGGAAGGGGCTTTTAAATGCTTTCAGCAGGCGTGAATGGGGCCGCCTTCGGCCCGTAAATCAGCCGAATGCACTGGCTGGACGCATCCCAACACGGCCATAAATCCTACCGTTCCATTAACCCTTTACATGCCAGTTCTACCTCTCCCCTCACAAGACACACAATTTGTAAGTGTGTTTACATGCACAATTATAATATCATCCTATGATTTTGCCAGTTATCAGATAATTCAGGTGTGCTGAATGTCAACAAGATATCTGATAATGAGACACAGATTTGCAAACGTAACCAGACACAGAAACAAATCAAAGCTTTATTCCAAATTTGTGACTATAAAACTTTCCAACTTTCCAAAAATGTATTTATTTATTTATTTATTTATTTATTTATTTTACCAGTAAAGCATCATAACACTTACCTTCTTTAGTAGTTTAACTGGTAGCTTGCAAAGTGTGTGTAGAAGTGCATGTGTCATATATTTAAATAGAAATGTTATTATTGACTAACTCGCATAGAACTACATTATTACATTTAACTAAAAAAAAAAAAAACTGAAGTAGAGTCTATTACAATCTAATGTTTATAAAGGGTTTTTAAAGAGCAAGATGAGCATGCATAACTGGTCATAACTGGGCATTTATTCAGTGAACTGCTGTGTGCTATATACATTTTAAATTGCTCAAGCACCTTGAAGCAGGAAAACCAGAGCCTGTAAAGTGTATCTTCTTGACCACTTAATTGGAATTGTTGTTTTATCTACTTCTCTTGTCTCATGTTCCTCAGTGGATCTGGCAGTGGAGCAGGCCCATCAGGGTGTGTTCTTTAACAGCGGTCAGTGCTGTACAGCAGGATCCCGTATCTTTGTGGAAGAGCCCATCTACGACGAGTTTGTGCGCAGGAGTGTAGAGAGAGCAAAGAGGAGGATAGTGGGAAGCCCGTTTGAGCCCAGCACCGAGCAGGGTCCACAGGTACAATAAAAGACATCATTAACTCTAGCTTGTATTTGATTCATGGTATATCTAAAGCAGAATTATATAAATATAAATATAAATATAAATATAAATATAAATATAAATATAAATATAAATATAAATATAAATATAAATATAAATATATATAATATATAAATATAAAGCTCAGAATTATATTTGGAGTGCACCAGCCACTCATAATATTTCATTATGAGTGGCTGGTGCCAAATTTAGTAGTCAATAATGTTATTTCATAAGCCAAAACATTTATGCTATACTTCTAACACACAAATATTTTATCATCAAAGCTAAAAGAATACAGCAATTAATTACTGCAAAAACAACAGTGATGTAGACGTGTGCAATTTCCAATGCTTCCAATAGTATGCTAAAATAACCCTGATCCTTCTAGTGATTTTTTATTTATTTATTTTATTTTATTTTTTTCATTTAAAACATTGAGTTTTGAAGTTTTTAGTTTAATTTACTGTGGAGAGAGAAGCAAATAATAGCAGGCATGCTACCAGAAAAACATTCATCCATTTGTTATGTTAGCTAGCTAACATACAAACATAGTGACAAACTAAATCATGGTTATTGTGGAGAGTTGTGTATAGATTTGGTTGCTGTGCAATAAAAGCCTGAAAATATGACCATGGAAAAAGACATCTTTCTCTCTCTCTCTCTCTCTCTCTCTCTCTCTCTCTCTCTCTCTCTCTCTCTCTCTCTCTCTTTCTCTCTCAGCCATGTTGCTATTAGGGATGTGTTTCAAAATTGCATATTTATGCACATTCATATTTCCTAGCATTTCTGTGAGGATAATTTTTTCCCTCACACTTTTTGATACTTTTCAGGCAAACTCCCATCACCATCCTTAACATAGTGATGTTTAGTGATGAAACCTGGTTCTGCATGTTCAGACCTCTCACAGTCTGTCTCCTTTCTTGTTTGCTTCTTCTCTCAGATCAGTGCTGAGCAGCAGAGGCGTGTGCTGGAGTTTATTGAGAGCGGCATCAGTGAGGGAGCTAAACTGGAGTGTGGAGGGAAAGCCCACTTCTCCAAAGGCTACTACATCCAGCCTACTGTCTTCTCCAATGTGCAGGACCACATGCGCATTGCCAAAGAGGAGGTAAACCAGCACCACCACCACACAGCCTTCTTACTGGCACTTACGCTCTCGGCTGGTTTTCCCTACGCAGCATCATCTTTCCTTAAATCTGCATCTGGAAAAACAGCCCTTTGGTGACTCGTGGTGGTTGTTGATGCCGTGGAAATGAAAAACTGTCATGTTACGCGTCTGTACTGAGCTAGGTTTTGGAACGCGAACGAAACATCTTTTCCATCTTTCTGACTGACTGTTCTTCATTACTGAACACACACAATCCATCCTCACAATCAGTAATTCCAGCTGTACGTCAGAAGTCTGTTTGCTAATGGGACTCTCCCTGTTCTGTGGCAGATCTTTGGGCCAGTTCAGCAGATTATGAAGTTTAAGACGATTGAGGAAGTCATCGAGAGAGCCAACAACACTGAGTATGGCCTGACTGCTGCTGTCTTCACCAATGACATCAACAAAGCCATGGCCATCTCCACAGCTGTGCAGGCTGGCACTGTTTGGTATGAGTTATTTACACTTGCTCTGTATCATGTAGCATACATGAAAATAAATATTAAAGCTCCACCAGCTGTATTGTTTTTCATAGCCAAATGGTGCTCCAATCTATTATTACATTTGTCATAAAACATTTAATAATAAGCCACATAATATATCCTGATGAATGATTTTCTAAATTGTAATGTTATGAGCGTATTGTATGTATGTCTGCCAGGTAATCTGTCGTGTTTGCTCTGTTTGCTTTTCAGGATAAACTGCTTTAATGCATTAAGCTGCCAGTGTCCTTTTGGAGGATTTAAAATGTCAGGCAACGGACGTGAACTGTAAGTACTTTTACTCAGTCTGACATATCTAATGTAGCTTGAAATGATAAAAACAATTTGATTTTAAACTCAAAGCAGCTACAGTGTGCTAAGTAGAGTTACAACACTTTACTCAAAACACTCACTTTTAATTGGATGTAAAAGGGATTTGAGCTGTTGACTCAACACTACCACAGAAAAACCCAACATAATCTTCACAACATGTCTGAGTAAATTGTGTCTAACACATGACTGGAAAGAAGGAAATTAGGAACTGTGTGCTTTACCCACTTATTTTTTTGTCAGCCGTTGACACTTGACTGCTCCAGTAATGTTGAAGGCTTTAACTGGGGCAAAAAAGTTGTGCTAAACAAAGCAAAAGGTCTATACGTGCACATTTATGCATTTGACCTATGCATATAAAGTTTTTGTATTCTTAAAGGTAGCTAATAGGTTGTTATTATTATGGGATGTGATTAGAGAGCGGGTGTATTTACAAGCATTTTCTTTTGTTTTTCCAGGGGTGAGTATGGTCTGAGGGAGTACACAGAGGTAAAGACCATCACAGTGAAGATGCCAGGGATAAACTCGTAAATTTTCACACGCATTCCTAACAGAAGAAGGACTTCCTCTGGGCTTATCACTGACCCCAAGCCTCTTCATCGTCCACTAACCCAGCATCATCATCTCCATCCTCATTGTCACCCGTCAGCACCTCTATAACTTCAGCATCCACTAGCTGCCTTCATGGCCATTTTAACTCGTAGTGGCCTCCCTTTGCCGGCTCCATTAACCATACTAAAGCACTTGGAGATGGCGAGGGAGGAGGAACACACTATAAACCACTCCACGTCCAACATCCCGACACTAACAGACTGAAATGTGGCTATAAGGCTTGAACCTCACACACAACTTCTCTTTGCTCTGATTCACTGGGTAAAATCTGCAACTGCCTTTCAGTTTTTTTTTTATTGTACTAAGACCACTGAAGCTATCTGTCTTAGCAGTTGAAAGGACAGATGTGATCTTTTTTTTTATTAAGTATTAATTTTAAAATGTAATTGTTTAATTGTTCTGTGTTTTGCTGTTTTTGTTTTATGCCGTATAGCTCTGTATGTCAACCTGTTGACCAATGTAAACAGAAATGGTTTACCTCAGAAACAAAAAAAACGAAACGTTAATATGAGAAATGCATTTTACACAAATGATTACTCATTGGTGTCCATTTATTTTCTTTCTTAAACAATTATTTACTATGAAAATAGAAAGTAAGATATAAAAATGACTATAGTTTTTTTTCCATCATTAAAAAGAATTCATTACAACATATTTCTCTCTGAGTCTTTATTTGGAATGTGCGTTGGTGCTGATTGAGTGATGATAAACTGGAAATTTTCAATAAAATGGGAATTTTTTTTTTTAAAAATACTGACACACTTACAGCGTCTAGTATTACAAAGCAGTAGCATTGCTGAAAGGGTAACATCAACACTTCCCATAATCAAAACAGGATTTGTGAACAAGTGGAGGAAAATATATAGCAGTGGTTTCTGCACACCCTGGAGTGACTAATCATGAGTGGGAGAAATGAAAGAGATAAACATAACACATGGTGTTTAGAAAGACATTACGAGGCAACCTAATCGGAATGCATCAGAATTCCTCTGGAAATCCAAACATAATCATAGATGACACTCCCCATAGTCCCACTTGTAATGGATATCACAATGTAATATGTCATGGTAATCACCAGACAATCGACAATGGAAAGTGCTGTTTTCATTAGGGCAAGAGAGCCAAGTGAGAAAGAGAGGGCAGACAATAGAGCATAGCACACACTTGTGACTTTTATAAGGTGAAGTTGTCATGGTTTGAAAAGAAAAGAAAAGATTCACAACAGGGGCCTTAGCCTTAGTTGGGGCAAACTTCTCCGTTAGTTAAACTTGCTTGTACCTTGTTCCTTATATGGTTTCTAATACCACTACCATCACACCTTCTACTACTACTATTAAAACTATTATCACCACTAATACCACCACCACCACCACTACTACTCCTGTACCTACTGATACCACCAACACCACCACTAACACTACAACTTCTACGATCATTGATTCCACCACCACCACTACTGCTACTGTCACTACTGATACCACCAACACCAGCACTATTACAACCCTCAACGCTAACACCTCCAGCACCAGTGCTACTGTCTCTACTAATACCACCAACACCAGCACCACTCCTGCTACTATCAGTACTGATGCCGCCGCCACCACCACCAACATTATTACAGCTATCAATACTAACACCTCCACCACTATTACTGTTATCACTACTGACACTACCACCACCACTACCACCACCACTACTACTACTACTACTACTGCTAGTGCTACTACTATCCTTACTTATTTTACTACTTCTTCTATTACTACTATTGCTACTAATACTATTTTTATTTAGAATATCTAGGTGGTACAATTAAACTTAATCCAAAAATGTAGTAAAATAACACTGTGGTATTTGTAGTTTTTCCCAATAAACATCTTAAAATAATAGATCAGTGCTCAGTGTTTGTGAAACTCTCAGGTGGTCAAGAAGGTGTTCCGGAGTTGCAAAAGACACCTATTGTATTATATGTAATTCAGTTCTGGGAAAATGGCAAAGTTAGACCTGAGAAAACTATTTTTAAAAGGTCAGAAAGGATTTAAAGAGGTGAAAATGAGTGGAAATTGTGTGTCTGTGTTTAGAAAATGAATGATGGCGAAGAATGATGCTCTGAACAAGTCCATTTTGAACTATGATTCATATGAAAACATTGTGTGTAGCTGTATACAGTTGTGCTATTATACAGATTCACTCCGACATACAATACACTGGACAATGAAAAGATAAAACTTACAGAATATTGTTGTAATAAAAGTTTCCCAGAACAGCCACAGTCACAGTGTAAAGCACTCAAGAGCCTTAATGCCATTGTTTCATTCTGACTCAGGTTTTGCAATAGGATCTTCCTTGAAATAGTATTTCTTAACCGAACAAGCCCCATGCATACACCACGTTCACACAGATATTTCAAAATTAGAGTGGTATAAAAGGGCGGCTCTTTGCTAAGGCTTAGCAGGACAGAAAACATGATAAATCCAGTGGTTCATTTGGGAGATCTTGTCAACACTTTGTCTCAAGTATAGTATAACTCTGAGCGATTTATTGACATTACAGCCAAAAGGCACATGCTTTCATTTCATTCTTTGGCAGCCTCATGATTTATACACAACAGTGCTGTTAAAATAAACTATTATATCCTATTGATATTGATATTGACTTGAAAGATTGAAGGTTGTAGAAGGACTACCAATATTATTCTTAGGCATTTCTACACCTTATAACATTGCTGTTAGATTTCCCAATACATGCAATAGTAGAGTATTTTTCCAGTGATGTGAAGACATTTAGTCAATTAAATTAAGATGGACAAATTCTATATGTGAATGAAATGACTTTCTCTTTACAGCTACAATCTGGAGTCCGGTCATGTATACCAGAATCTAAAGATCTAAATGTCAGATCTAAATTTATTGGCTGTTTATATGGTAAATAAGATGAAATACATGCACATACACAAATGTTGGAGAAACCTACACATCCTAACATTGTTTATACAACACTGCAGAAATGACATTTTAGCAAGTGAAAATATATTGAATGTAATCAATATGAATATGGTCAAATATGCTGAATGTAGTCAAATGAATCTAGAAATTTCTATTATATAACAATAAACCAAATGTGATTATTAAATCTCTAGACATATCTCAAGCTTGAAGCAGTACTGTTCTATTGGCAGATATTTTTGATAATTCTAAGGGTTTGTTTATAGCAAGAAGCCAAATTATTATTATTATTATTAATCATTATTAGTAGTAATCAAGAATGATCAATTATTTTAAATGAATGTTTATAACTTTCACTTGCAAAGATGTCATTTATTTGCACTGTATCTCCTCTCATAGTCATGTGCCCTTATAAGATCTCCACAGTGAGCCTTCTTCCTGAGCAAAATGATCATTCTCCTTTCCCACAGAATATCCAGGATGTACCTACTCATTTCAGCCATCTTGGAATTAGTCCAAGGTTAAGTGGTGATAAAACATCCATCAGGATTTTGAGCTGCCATATTTCTGCTCTATGTTACATTTATTGGACATAGCACTTACAGAGCCTGATAAGTATCATTCTTCGATCGTTAGCAATGGCTCTTGGAGAAGATTTATAATTAAAAATGTGCATAACCTTACCATCTAGTGAATGGGAGAAAGTATTAAACTCTAAAGATATTAGACAGAATAAATCACTTCTAATGATGTATGGATTTTCTGTGCTTTGCCAAATAGTTCTGAAAATGAATGCAAGTCTCATTTAAACGTTAGAGGTTCTAAATGAGATTGCGACATTACAGCCTTCAATGGGATCGTTTGTCTTCATCAAGATAGAGAGAAGGTTGAGATAACTCAGGCAGGGTGTTGTGTGGAGTGATGGGGCCAGAGGAATGGAGCTTGGTTTTGCGGGGGGGCCTTTAACATATTCCCCTCCAGGGGGAGACACTTCCTCCACCATCACCCCATCAGATAACCAAGGGCACATATAAAACAAGAACATATGACTTGATCTATGTGACCGGTATAACCTGATATTGACTGAACACACACAGGTTTTGGTGCTCAGTCATTAGGAGCTGGTCTTAAAGGACAATATAAAAATGATGTGTTCACACATTTCTACAGGGTTTCAGTATATGATCTTTTTTCTTTAGTAGTTTTTACTTTACTGACATGTGGAATATATAGTGGGGTCCAAAAATTCTTTATAGAAGTCTTTCTATAATCTATAATCTAAATCTTTATAGAAACAGCTTTTATTTTACAATCTTTTCTAATTTAATACAACAGTTTTATGTTATGTGTTATGTGACTGATGACAACTTGAGTGAATTTCTTTTAAATATTTACATGAATTTCAGAGTCTCTTTGCATTTGGTATTTCCTTTTTTTTTACTTTAATGACAGTGTCCACTCAGACTGGCATGGACTCCACAAGTTTGTACAAAATCTTGTGATGTGATGATCTCTGTTAGATTAAATCCATTGGAGAGTCGTCTCATCAAACACTTCAGTTAAAGAGATAAGACAATAAGGGAAATCTGACATTTTCTACTAAGCAGTTAACATGGTCCATAATACAAATTTGCTTACATTTAGAAATAGACACATAGAAATAGGACAGAATCATGAATATTAATTATTAAAGTTATTGAACATGTGCTTTAAATATATATATTTTTTAATTTAAAACCTGCTGTTTATTTGCAAATTGAAATAAAAAAAAAATTAATCCCAGATTAATGATGTGGTCTCAGATTTTTGGACCCCGCTGCATATTTACAAGGATGTGATATAAAATTAAGTGTTAAAATAAAATGATCAAACTTCACAGTTCCTGTTAAAAACCTACTCCATTCCTCAATTCACAGCAGTCTGGATGTTAAAATTTGAGGGAATTAAAAAGTTAGAGGGCTTTCACAAGACCTACGCCCGAAGTAAGGTTTAAAAAGATGTGAAATTGTGTTTAGGGACAGCAGTACTGATTAAAAACCATGATTCAGTTAGAAAAATATTAAAAATCATGATTCAGCAAGGGAGAAAGCAAGAAATCAAGACCGAGGAGTGGAAGAAAAAATATCTGCTAGAGTGATTTGCAAAACAAATCCAAACAAACAGCATAAGACCTAAAGTCCTTAGAGGCATGTGGAGTAGAAGATCTATTTTATATCATATTCATATTCTCTCATACACTCGATGACAAATCGGTCTTCACGGACAGATATGAAAATTCTCTGTTCACTAGTGGCTCTTTATCTCATCTCCTGCTCTACAGAAGCTGCTGTTTATCTCAGTAGTAATGGCTCAGAGAATTTACTGTCAAATAGAGTATTACGAAGAAGCTGCTGAAGCTGTCAGCATGTTTTAAACCAGTGCAAAGTGCATCCAAATCCTCTGATCTCTGTCTTAACCACAACTACCATCGCAACCCTAAATCATCACTAATAATCAGCCATAACCGAGCACGCTGCAGGCTTCTCCTCGGGGCGTGACGGATTTTTGCGGAAAATGAAAAGGGGGGAAAGAAAGCAACGTGTGCATGAAAAAGTGCTGGGCTGCTGCCAAGTTCTCCGCGACCTCTGATCCCTTAGTTGGGAGTTAGCTAGTTTCCTCTTTCCTCTGACATCACTGTCCAAACCTTGAAGAACAATAACACGAGCTCGATCGCATGACATTACGGACTTGACGCGAAATCCCTCTCGCGCATAGACGCGCCGCCCGCGAGCTCAGTGTTCCCATTTCAGCGCAGCTGCACATCTGTCGTTCATGTGAGAAACACACACACACACCGAACTCTCATTGTGAGGACCTTATTAATGCAGCTAATTAATGATATGCGTCACCTAAATTTAATCCTATTCTCAACTCATTTAGGTTTTTAAATAAAACTGTAGTTTCTGTATAGAAAATATCTGTGGAGACCAAAAGGTAAATTGTCTCAACAAGATCAAAACTGTCACCTATTCTTGTGGAAGATATAGAAACATGGACACACACATGCGGACGAGAGCGCATGCACTCAGGCGCACACACACACACACACACACACACAGCACTGCCTGTTACAGAACGAAGACAAACATTTCCTAACACAGGAGTTTCCCAAATCTCTCACTGCACTCATCTAAACTTGGAGGGTCTCGCTGGCGTGCTTTCTGCATGACTGTGCTAACAGACTTCGTCAGACATGGTCACCTGTTATGCTTCTGATGTCACTCAAGATATTGAGGAAATAAATGTCTGGATATTCATCTGACAAACCGTGTTTAATAAATTTCTTTGCTCTAGGGCATGAGTAATGCTGTCTTGAAATGGCTTGAGTCACTGGTATGAAACATAGCAGTTGCATTGTGTTTTAATACAGCCTGCAAGTCATGTATCACAAATGGCTTACATTACAAAAGAGTTGAACATCTTTAACACAGAGTGGTCCCAGTTAGCTCACATATTCCATGAGCCTTTTATTTACAAGCCGAATGAATTACCCCGTCAACCACGTGAACCGAAACCCAAAAGATATGGGCATGTAGAATCCAGTCCACACAGCTGTAAAGCTCACCACACTCTTGGACTCTTGGTGTCTAGTTTACTGAAAATCCCCAAGGGAGTCTGGTTTTAAAATATTCAGGCAAATTGCTCTTTAAATTCAGCGCTTTTCACTGAGCTCTCAGATCTTAATTTGTTATTTTAGCCTATTTCAGAAACACAAGCCAAGTGCTACACATAGGCAAATGAAAGAGGCTGCAAAAAATGCACCTTGTGTGATTTATTTAATGCAGTCCAGATGTGCGAGAGGCCCAGGGAAACAGGTGACGATAGCATTAGGCTGGGATTGCACACAGATGGAAAAGGGCTTGAACCTATTTTTGCATCACTGCTGGTGCAATGTCTTTCACTTTCCCCTACAAACAATGAATACGATTTCCAAGTGAATCAACCTCCACATCATGCAGTCGTGCTGGATGGAAGGTCTTCTGTCCATTCCTGAAATGTCTGTCAAGTGAACAAAATAAATTGGGATCATCCTTCCATCATGGCCTTGTGTGTGGCCTTGTGTGTGTGTATGTGTGTGTGTCTGTGTGTCTGACATGCATGTTTCAATTCCATGCCACATGGCAAGATCATAAGTTCATTTGAATGTGTGCATGTCATATTCCTAGGAGGATATCACTACTCAGATTTTTAATTGCAGCAATTACGTACTCGCAGAGGGAGATGAGTTCAGCCCTTAAAGGCATATATAGAGGACCATGACTCTGCGCTCTGCATCCTGTCAGGTGAGAGGGCTTCTGGATAACGTCAACAGTAATCAGCGGCGATTGCGCGGCTGTCGGGGCTGCACTGAAGAGCCACTGCACGTGTCAGAGTTCAGTGCTCACCGACAGGGTGAGGACAGACGTTAAGCAGAACAGAGCTACAGATATGAGGGGGATACCAGAGTCTATCACTGGATGGAAAACCTAGTTTGCTCAACTACAGTTTTGAGGTTCTATTGATGATGACACTGATTTGCAGAGGAAGTTAACATTCAGAAATCAATCTGAAAAAAACAGAATGATGACATAAATACTGGAATTTACTCATAGTCTGGTTGAGCTGTGTTTCTGATTAAATGGAAAATATTACTTTGCCACTTTTCTCCGGGCCTGGATTTGGTTGAACACTGATGTAAACTGATGGTCTGCAGTAACAATATTATGCTAAATGGTACTATCCACTTTTACAATACATTGTTAATTAGACGCTAGTTGGAGAATGGAATGTAGAAATAGAATGGAAATTTTCTATTTATTGCCTAATTTTTTAATTTTATATTAAATAATAGTAATAGCTAATGAACATTTCTACTTTCACAGAGGTTGTTTATACATGGTTCTGCTGTTTTGCCATTTTGAACATTCTTCAGATCTCTACATATTCTGATACATATGTTTTCATGTCTTCGAGTAAACCTCATGATTATGATGCATTTTAAAGCACGCTATCACACACCAGCTAGGAATTAATTTCTATCCATCATCCATCAGAAAAAAACATGACTGAACTTAACCACTCCAGATTTTTTGAACTACAGAGATGTTTGCTAGCCAGCAGTAACATTAAATTCTTGCCAATACAAAGAGAAAACACAAAATGAATGTTAACATACAGTATTTTTTTATCTACAGTATTTTTTAATGCATGATGTATTTTTTTGATTGATAACTAATTGACTTTCAACGACTTGATGATTGACACCAGTGTGGTTAAACAGCATAAGAGCCGTAAGAACATAAACAACAAATTTCATCAAAACGACGTGAGCCACTATTTCAGACTGAATACTGAAGTACAGACTAAAAAAACTGTAAATTGTTGCACTTTACAGTTTAATTTAATGTCTCTTTTAAACATATTTTGACCAACCACATTGTGCTAATCACATTCGAACACTATTAAAGCCCTTTCAGTTGTTATTTGCTTGGTTTTGAATACTCAAAGTGTAGTTCATATTATGGAAAACATATTTAACCTGCATTTTAACATGTTTAGTGTTTAGTGTGTGTTCTCTGTGTCAAAAAAATCTCATGGCTTGAATAAAACATTGCTTAAAGTGTGTAATATCAGAATAGTTGGATTATCATTAGAAATGAAGTGCAAGCAACAGGGGGGGGGTCCTGTGGAAGATGTTCACACTGGAAGGGGTTTATAACTAGAGAACATTCGAGAGAACCTCAGTTAAATATTATAGTATCTATAATTTAACACGTCAAAACGTACTATTTGGGTACATTAGTCATTAAAAGTAAAACTTCTAAAAATAAAGCAAATTCATTGAAGTTCACTGCTCAGCGAAGTCCAGTGCTGTTGGAACTAAATGAACTCAGCCCTTTCAAATTTAACACACAATTGATAAAGAGATTTATCCAAGTGTTTCTAAGTGAGTAGTTTCCTGCACCCAAGAACTCTATTTCATCTCACACGGGTGCTTAACCCCACTCCTCTCTTCTCTCCCAGGCAGAATTACAAGACGCCCCTCCCGTCTCCTTAAAGTACCCCAAATGGGGCTCCTCTAGCTCTCTGTGGCAGCCATTTGGGAAGAGTGTTCAGCATGATGGATGCATAAGAAAGCGACACATTGTCCCAGCAAGGTGCCGGCGAGCTGCACGCTGATTTGGCCGCCCTTAAATCACCACGTCGCAGTGTGAAATGATTCATTGGCGTTAGCAGACATCCGTGTCCCCAGTGACCAAGCGCTCCCCACTCCAGATCTCACGCCCTCTCATACATGTTTATGCAGCTGGATTGTTTTATTGCACCAATTAAATTAAGTTGTGATAATTGAACGTAAGCACTAGGCTCTGGAGGGCTACCAGGGCACGTCCACCTGTCACACAGTGCTGCGCTGTGCTGTGCTGTGCTCCAGAAAACCCTCAGCACATGGCTCAGCTTGACACCTGTAACGTTTTAGCTTTTCAGTTTGCATGATTAAGTGCAGTTAAAAGAAGCTCATTAAAGATTAACATCAGGAGTAAGTGTTTGTACATGGCTTGAAAAAAAACCCTTCGTTTGGATAGCTGACAGTCGGCATCGGGTCACCGGCTGGGTGCTGCGACGTTTCCTGTCTTTAAATGGAGAGCTTTTGGAAAAAACTATTAAAATGCACAAAAAGATAATCTCATTTCCTTCCTTGAGATCGCATACCATGGCTTGTGACTCAGCAGCGGTGATGAGAACAAGAAAAGAGCATAGCGTGTGTTGGAGCTCTGTGGGCCACCTGACATACCTCTGAAGCATAAGCACTGAAAAACCACTCATTTTGCCTTTAATGCCAGCTGACTACAAATGTAATGGGAACATTTTTAATCTCCACCTGATTTCACAAAGAAGAATGTGCTGGATTTCCCTTTTGGCTCTACATTACATTGAAAGCATAAACAGTCATTGCATGATGGCATACACTGTAAACAAATGTGGGTGTATGGCAGAGTTTTATTATGTTTTATTACGGTGATGATTAAATGTAGTATTTTGTAGTGACTTATTTTTACTTATCTATACATCTATTCCTCCCAAAGGTTGCTTGATAGTTTATGTTGCTTTAGGCAAGATACCCATTGCAGTGGACAAAAAACATCTGATAAAAACACTTTTTTTAAAGAGTCATTCCTACATTAGAGAAGTCTAAATATCAAGTGGGTAAAAAAACAATTCTTGCGTAGTGGAAAAAAATCATGTCTATACTCAATAACATGTTGTTATTAATATTCCACTTTTTTTTTCTACAGTGAAAGACCAGAGAAGGCACTTTTTAATACCTTAACCACAGGGAACTGACTTTTACATCAGCAGCCTACCAAAAGTGAGCTCATGCTTGGAAGTGGCTTCAGGTCTTGTTCCTGATTGACAGTTTAACTAGTTTTCCTGATGAAACCATAGTACAAGTTAATGTTTTTGGTAAAAAAAAATGCTTCTTTCTACCAGAATTTCCTTTTCACTTTAGAAGTAGTTGAAGAAACAAGACATATTTGGTGCATAACATTTCTTTTTTGGAAAAGAGCATTCCAATATTATTATAAAAAATAGGTCTGTATTCACAAATTAAAGTGAAACTGTAT
This sequence comes from Hemibagrus wyckioides, assembly GCF_019097595.1. Taxonomy (NCBI): domain Eukaryota; kingdom Metazoa; phylum Chordata; class Actinopteri; order Siluriformes; family Bagridae; genus Hemibagrus; species Hemibagrus wyckioides. Next base: position 11,121,367 of record NC_080736.1, on the reverse strand, counting down.
CATCTACATAACCGCCAGTTTACAAATCAGCCTTCAAACCTTAAGGTGCTAGGACCTGAATGAAGTCTTGTGTTTATCCCACTCTGCTATTCACAATATGCTCAGCATATCATTTTAACACACTGTATAACTGTCTTAAACTCTTCCATATCTATAAACAGTCAATGTATAATCCCACTGTCATCCGGTTGAGAGTTTCGTCGTCATGTCATGTTTTTATTTGCCCCTTGCTTGTTCATTTGGTGTCAAATCTGGATATTTTAAAACAATTACGTTTTTTGTATTTACATTATAAAGTTAATGAGTTGAAAAGTAAGCACATTTATGATAGCAGCTGTTTTCTGGAACATGTCTACAGTATTCAGGTGAGATTTTCTGATAAAGCTGTGAGTCTTATCATTCCCTTGGCATTTCTGCCCCAAAACTCTACAGTGCTCTGTAATTATCAGACAAAACCAAAGATTTATATGCTCTATCCTTAGTTTACATTTCTTTACTCACCAATTATGCAAAACACAAAAACAGAAAAACAGAAAAACAAGACACACAATCCCCTGGTCCACAATGAATTATCCTCTGGTTTCATACAGATGTTCTGAGCCTGGCCAAAAGTGTGTCGATTTAGAAAAAAACAGGGATTTCTAAACAGTTTATGTTTTCAGGACTTAAAATTCACAGCTGTGCTGTCTTCGACTTCTTTTTCCTGAACGTACAGCTGCGAGTGAGTTTGAAAAAAACGGAGGAAATTGGATTTGACAGTGTTTTTCATTCTTTCATCTCCGAAATAACATCACCCCTGATTCCTCATCACCGACAAGTGATGAAAATGGACGAGGGCAAAGGTTTACGATAGGCAACGTTCATTTGAAGAAGGGGGCTGAGTGCTAGCGAGAGATAGAGAAGAAAAACAAATGTTAAGGGGTTGAGGTGCGGCACGGTGAGTGCTAGAATGCTCTCTTCCTCCAGCCATTGATGGGACAACACCTCTGATCTCTCATCTCGTCTAAGGCTTAATACTCAGCAGAGCAGCGGTGTTACTACTGAACACACACAGCATAAGCACACAGACCCTCTCACCCAAAGTGGCCACTGTAGGCCATTTGTTTTGTGAACTATGTGTTAAATGCTACAAGGTGATAAGCGAAGAGTGGTGGTGGGGAGCGGGGGGTGTTAAGACTTGAGCGAGAAAACACACTTGCTGTTGATTTCTGTCCTCCTTGAACTTCAGAAGTGACACCTAACACATGAGAAAGGATGGCTTCAGTGTGACTTGGCCAACAAAACCAAGCCTCGGATGATTCCAAATAAAACATGTTCCAATCCGAAACCCAGATCACCCATATATCTCAAAGAAAGATGCCGACATGGAGTTGTTTGGTTTCTAAACACCGCTTTGATATAAATCACACAACTGTTTACTGCTCGGAAAATAAAAATTCAAAGTACGATCCCCCAGAGGATGACACCATTTAGTCAAGTCCAATTCAATATGATTTATTCATATTCTTTTTTGTTTCCCAGGATGTGATACTAAAAAACTAGTGTGAGAATGTTTTACAAAGGAGGATCAGCACCAAGTGATTCATGATTCCTGACACTTCAATGAAGAGCAGGACAAAGCGCTGTGACATGGAAACATTTCTAGACAATATCTTACAGAGAAATATGAGCAAAAGAATTTATTTTTGATGGATGGGCAATCAAGGGCATCAAGTCCAAATAAGATCACATGCCAAACCGCTCTGTCCATAGTGCTTTCTTTCACACGGCTAGATCCCACAGCTGGTTAGATTCCCTCTAACCACGGAGGAAGCAAGTGTAGGGAGGGGAGAGCAGCCAGTATGCTGAACAGGCTTTCATAGTGATGACAACTGCTTCATTTTAATGAGAAAGGCCTCCCCTCTCCCCTGAGATAAGATAATGAGGAAGCCACTGATCTCACACTTCAATCTCTCTTTCGTTTAAAGTGGCAGATAAAAGCACATCATCCTGTTTGCTTATCCTGGCTTGGCCGATGCATGTGAGGTGCATTAAGGGTGATCTTAGCATGGATTCAACGCCGTCGGTCTGGAAAGTGCCAGAGTCCCAAAGCGTGGCTGCCATTCCGCTTTACTGATGCCAAAGCTTTTCTTTCTGCTCTCGTCTCCTTTCTGCTCTCCAGGAGAGCCGGTTTTACACTGTCCACATGCATTACGTCCCATGCCGTCTGAAGAGAGCTGCTGTCACCCGCCACTTCTCGCAGCATGCAGGCCACCCAGCTCGGACGAGCCTCACGCATACCATCAGTCTGTGTGGTCCTTCCAGAAGAGAAACAGATAGATGGCGGAGGAAAGGCAAAGCCAGTGCCAACGGGGAAAGAGATGTTTCAAAATCGGACAGTGTCATTTCTGGGAAAGGAAGGAAGTGAAGGAAAGGAAGAGTGGGGGTTAGAGAAAGCCCAATAAAACAAAAAAAGGCTTGTGAGTGTGGGCCGCCTGCCATCTGATGAAAGCAGAGAACTGGAAGGAAAGATCTATGAGGTGTGTGAGTCTATATATGTAAAGAAAGACAGAGAAAAAGAGGCAATGAGAGAATAAGACAAATCTTTGCCTTTTGGTAACACAGGCAAGTCGACGTTTTATTAGCATAGGACTCAAGAATGAAAGCCAGCCACAGAGGATTTTAAACCAACATGAATGCAGGAGAGCATGATGCTCCTTCCCTAGTTATGCTTCAGCACACACAAAAACATGTTATTTCAATCCACAGGGTATCCAACTGTTCATTAGGAGCTACTTTGCAGTCTTTACTGTCCCGGTCTCATCTAAGACATCTAAGACATGGGATCTCGTTTCACTATAAAAGCCCCCAAAATGGGCCCAGTAAACACAACAATTCCTTAAAGAAAAAAACAAAATCAGTCTATGTAAATCTATCTGTTAAGAGGGGGGAAAACACAACAGAATCCCTTCCTTTCCTTAATGGGGTTTATTTGTGGTTTGGTGAATTAAAAAGGCCTGTTTCCGGCCCACATGTTGGAGATGCTGGTTGCCCCTGAAGGTGTTTTGTGTGAGTGAGCAGAGCGAAGTAGAGAGGAGAAGAACAGCATTGCGTTGCAGGCAGCTGGGAGAGATTAATAAAAAGGAGCAGGCCTCGTAAACGCTGCCGCCCTGCAGTGATTAATGCCTCGCCAGACAGCAGGATGGAGAGATAAGGAGAAAGAAGACAAACGCTCCGTTCCGGCCAGGGACACACTGCACCCAGCCAAGCCCCAACCACCCAGGCCAGCAGGGCCAAGGGTCTCCAAGTACAGAGGAAACCAAAATGTAGTGGGACATGGGAATATTGAGCTCTGCCCATGTAACCTGGATCAGCAATATCCCGAGTGAGTCACTCTTGTAAAGAAGGACTACAAAAATAAAAAGTAGCAAATTATGCATGCACATGTTCCATCAACTCCTGTAAGCAGCAGGCAAGAGGAATCTGAAATAATGGCTGCCCATACAGACTCCACAAAAATTTAATAGGCAGGTAGGGGGAAACGTTAGGAAGGGGATGTACTTACAGTCAGACAGATGGCAGGGATTTATATGAAAACAAATATATAAAAGTCATGTTTTACCAGAGAGGAAGAATGCTGCGGTTATGCAATGGAGAGAGCGGAAAAACTGCGGTATGGAGAGAAGTTGGATTGTGCTTCTGGGATGATCTGTCCTTCTCATGGGAACAAAAGTCATATTCATGACCATAGATGAATACAACCAAATAGTATGTAGAGACCACCAAGGTGCGCAAATCACCCTAAACTGATTAAAATGAGCTTAATGTGTATTTGTGATGTCTCACTTTTCATCAGTCAGCACATGATTTAGTTAGAATACAAATATAGAATGATCATTTCAGTGTGCAATCTGATGAATTGTGCACGCAATTAGTGGAGGTGTTCTGCATGATTTAGACATTGAAATGCAATATGAAAAAAGAAATAAATAAACAAGCGAGTGCAAACACAAGCTTGCTTTTGTTCTTGAGGAAAAAAATATGAAAACCTCTCACAGGCTCTTTCAGTTCGTATGCTTGTGTGCTTATGAACGCAAGGAAAATATATTGTTCCAATTCAAATATTTTGTAATGCTGGGAAATAGCCTCGATACTAATATTAATATAATAATGGTTATATGTATAGTAAAAAGGCAGACACATGCATAAGCAAATTTATCACCTGCACTTCAGTTGTATTAATCTGACATTACAATTTAATGATCACAGTGCAGGTGTAAAACGGTTCATCACATTTTCCCTGCTCTGTATTGTGCACATTATACAAGTTGCGTTAATTTCTCCATATTTAAGACATATTTCTCTTTCATTTCGTGCCACTCTACTTCACTTTTCTCTTTCATTTATTCCCGTCATCACTCAGCTCCTTCCCCTCTCTCGTTCTACCACACTCCTCACTCCAGCATGCTGTCTAAGATAACAGTGAGATAAGGCTGCACTCAGGCATGCTTTAATTGGATATATTTACCATAATAGCTGTGCAAAGTATAGCAGTAACTTGTCCTAAAGAGACCATGGAGAATACCACAAGCACATGTGCTACATTTGCCATTGTTTGTTCTGTGCGTTACAGCCCGAGCATATGATTAATGGGTTATATTTTCTTGCTTTCTGCATGTCATCATCTTTATATAATTGGAGGGTGTGGGTCAAAAACTGGCACTGAAGATCGAAAAGAACGGCATTGTGTATGAAAAAAGAGATGCAGGGAAAAGGGGAGGCCAAGCATTGCCAGCTTATGATCGTTTACTCTGCCTCTAAATGCAGAATGGTGTCCAGCTAAAACACACTCTATCCTTCATTCATGCAAAGCTCCATCCTCTTCATCCTCTTGACTGTGAGTTCCTTAAGCAAGCCCTTTAAAAAAATGGCATCTAGCTCCCATAATTGTTTGTTTGAAGTGTCCCAGTTATTGACATTGTAAATATCTAATCTAGATTGAGAGTTTTCATTTCAGAAAATGCACTACAAACAAGTCACATAGAAAGCCAGAACTGTTTACTATTCAAATAATTGTCACATATAAATTACAGCACTATGAAATTATTTTGTCACATACTCCAGCTTGTTAGGAAGTTGGGGTAAGAGTACAGGGTCAGCATCCCTGGACCAGAGAGGGTTAAGGGCCTTCTCAAGGGCCCAACAGTGTCAGCTTGGTGGAGCTAGGGCTTGAACCGCTGACCTTCTGACCATTAACCAATAGCCTTAACTAAGCCACCACTAGTCCTGGCAAGCCATCAGTTAAGCAAGCAATTCCTTTCGAACTAGCAGATTTAAGACTTCTGCCTCTCCCCTATCACACAACAATTATGAGATTCTTGTGTTGTTGAGCTTGTGCTTCCTCTGAGACATATGAAGAAAGCCATAGCTTTTTTTTCAATGCACTGCTGAGCAGGACAACTAAATACTCGCCCTCTTCTGCAAACAAGAGCTCACAGACACCCATGAGTGGATAGAATTTGTGTGATTGACAGGAGAGATCCCTCCCACCAGAGAGCACAGAAAATTTCTGTGGCACCACATGAAAATCCAATCAGACAATGTTCAAGAAGCCCTTTTTCCTCAGTGCGTTATATTGTTTATTCACCACGGTTAAAATAAACAGAACTAAACTATTTGACTCTCATAAGTGTATTAATTATAAAATGATAACGGCATAGTTTAGCTTTTGCAAGGCAGTTAGCCAAAAAGTTTCCCAAGCATGAACTGACCATTCAAAAAGTTTTGATATTTGCTTATAGTTTTGATAAGAGCCATGTGGGAGTGAAAAAACATCAGCAATGTGACTGATGATGGAAACACTTATGCAAGCTTTAACCAAGACAAGTCACACCCAAAAGGTGAGCAATTTCTTTCGAACTAGCTCTAGGTACTGGAAATTCTACATAAACTAACAATCACTGATAAAGGTTTCCTTGGGCTTAATAACCCAAAAAGCTATTTATAAACTGTATGCTTGAGCTGAATTTCTCAATTACCTCAGATAAAGATATCTGGATAATTAATACTTATAATATTTAATATTATAAGTATTATAATACTTATATTATAATACTTATAATAATTAATAGCCATAGAGATTTTAATGGCTAGATGAACAGTGTCATTGTAACCATATGTTCATTAGCAGTTGCTGACAGTAGTTCACAATGTGAACTGAATATCTGTCACTGTGTTTTTGCTGCTGACTCAAAACAAAACCTTTTTCATCATTAAACTGGGGCAATCTGTAATGTATCTAAACCAACTGACAAATACGCAGTGCCGTCGAAGCCCAGTTTACTTAAACTGTCACACAGAATTAGTCTGTAAACTCGCAGAATCAGAAGAAAACTGGAAGACATTGATGCTTTCGACAGATTTAAAACTGAAATCAAAGTGTGTTCACACACTTAGGAGATATGAAAACAAGGATATCTTGCATCAAGGATCTACTATGTCTGTTATGTCCCCTGGCATGGAGCTGATGATGTCATGAGGCAGTTCCCGTGGTAAGGGGTCTGTGCAGGGGAGCTTTCCTTTACTGGATGTGTTTTTCTGGGCAGGCCATAAGGATTTACAATAACGGCTGGGGATCATTGTTGAACAGCGCAGCACATACATTTCCCCACCGATCACACACACACAAAACATTAACTCCTTTGAGAGAAAGGTGTTAATACCAGCGCTCAATACACTCTCTGTTTTGGCTACATCTCTGATATGTATCATGGATAGAAAGATCACCTAAGCTGGACAGAGTGGACTTTTCACGCCTTTTTTGTGTGTGTGTGTGTGTGTGTGTGTGTGTATTTTTGTGGGAGTCGATGCGTGGGCGATTATGTGGATGGAAAATGCAACACAATGACCAAATTGAGCAATTCTTATGTTTGTAAAATGGCATCCACTACCACACCCCAGGGAGCCGAGAAATGAGGGGTGAGGTTAGTTAACAATGACATAGAACATTTCAACATCATGGCGCACATTAACAAAAGGAGCACTTAATGAGAGACAAAGAGAGAGAGAGAGAGAGAGAGAGAGAGAGAGAGAGAGAAAGTAAAAAGCATAGGAGAGCAGGAACGCCAGCCAAGACGAAGGGCCAGTTTAAGGGGCTTCACTCATGACAAAACAATTGCTTTACAGCCTCAGATGGAGTCCAAACCTTTCTGTTTTCACATTGGCCTGGTCTTCCTGGCGAGGTGAAGGTAAGTTTGGCTGGGGTTCTCTTGAGGTACTTCCTAACAGTGTAGTCTCTCCATCGTACGTGATATGCGACTGGACAGGGACTCTCTTTAGCTGAATGGGTGGACAAATCTTTCATCTATCCTTGTTACATTGTGTCTGATGCTGTTAACTCAGAATATTCGTCATTTCACTTTACGGCATCCAAACTGACACACCAGCAGTCTGAGCTCCATCCGGACAGATGGATCATCTAAATTAAAGGCAAGGAACTCCAGTAATGACTCAACCAGAGATTAAGAAAAGATGTGTTTTAGCCTGTACAGCCTGAGGAGTGTATGCACAAATGGACAGATGTTTGAAGGATGCTAATTTACTCTGATGAGATCTTTTAAGTGGCCTTATTTCCTGTCCCTAGCTCTCAGAGCTCTTTATTGCAAATAGGTGCATTGTTTTCTGCATGTTTTTCCTTCTCTCTCTCTCTCTCTCTCTCTCTCTCTCATTTTCTACTACACAACTGGCAGGATTGACCACTGATCACTACAGTCCCAGGAAGCACACCCTCTGGCCATGGAGGCTCCCTTCCCCTGCGTGGCCTAAGTCTCTGCTTTCTGTACTGTAAATCCTGATGCAATGGCTTGCAGGTGTCAGTGTTAAAGAACGCTTGCTCGCTCAGGCCCTCCCTGCAGCCCGGCCACAGCTGGCCTTCTCTTTTTGCCAGTTAATGCTTTGCTATTTGTTTTGCTTTTGTAATCCCCCCTTCTCCCTATTTCTCCCTAACCATGTTACTCAGTGTCTCTCTCCCACCTCGAGTACATACTTCTTTTTGCATTCACTCTCTGTCTCTTGTTCTCACACTGCATGCCTTTTCCGGCTTCAGTACCAGGCCAGGAATGGGGGCAGAGCATAGAGCAGGGCATGGGAATCACAGTGCCCTGAATAATCTAGTCAGGATGGTGAGAGTGGAAAACTAGCACTCATAATTTAGGAGTGTGTGGTTTTAGATCTAGCATGTACATCCCTCTCAGCTGATACATGTATTTGAAACACAAATTAGTCACGGAAAAAATAGTTGAACATTTTGCTGGATTTTACCGAAAGCATACGCACCAGAATGCTTTCAGCTGGGATTTGTCAGCTAGCACCTGTATCCGTCAGAGAGAAAATGGAGCTCGGTCTGCCTTGTTAATATTCAGCATGTTACAAAAACCATTGCTCTTGTTACAGGACATTTATTACATGTTAAAAATGATTCATATGATCAGTAATGCCATTTATTTATTCATCATATCTTTGGCTAGAACTAGCAAGCTGGATGTTAGCTAATAGGAAAAGCAGCTATCCTAAGTAGGTAGTTAAGCAAAAATTTAGCATGTTATCATACATCAATACCTCATTAACAGTGTTAACTGTGTTAACAGTGTTAATGTAACTGACCTCTCATAATTTAGTGAAGGCCTTTTTTTGGAGAACCCTAGCTCTTGTCCACCAGCACTAATGTGACCTTTAGTAACTGAAACAGTAATATTAATGTTATTTAAAAAAATATATATATATTTCTGTATTTTTAAAATACAAAATACTGTATGTCCCTGTCCAGTCATAGAAACTCGAACCTGACAGCTAAACGCTAACTAGACACAATGCCATATTCTAATTCGATTACTACCTCATCCTAATTTGACTACTCCCACATCTAAATCATCCTAAAACTGTCACCAAACTGCACTAATACCTGTTTATTCAGGCATAAAACAGGGTGTGATTGAGTGAGCCAGGGTGGAAAGAGAGGGGGAGAGTCAGCCAAAGCTCTGCGAGGAAAACCGCAGGATTAGGCCGAGCCAGTTCTGACAGAGAGACAGAAGCCCCCATGCTGCGAGAGAGAGTCTCTCTCCCGTCCCTCCCTCCTCTCTGAAGTGCCTGTCAAGAGCTTCTCTCCTGTCACAAAGTGGGAGAGAACGTGAGCAGCTCTATGCAGACATGAGAAAAAAGAGACGGCCAGTTCTGAGGACTGTTTTTTTTTTAAGTGCATGACTGCAAAACAACAATAGAGTCTGTCTCACCATTCCGGGTGCGCTCACATCTCGGTCCTGTTGAAGTGACAATCGGTAGGCGTTTGAGATTTAAAGGCATAAAAGGCTGTCAAAACACAGGTGCAGGAGTCTGAGGATGCCTCTTGGGAAGCAATTGAAGATGAAGTTGCTAGAGACATCAGCAAGAAATACAGCTCGATGATGAAGGAACACAATAAATCTCAGTGTAACGCTGTGAATCTACACTCGAGAGTAGAGAATATTATTGAGGTTAGAAAGCAAACTTCTGAAACAGCCAATTTGAGCTGGAAAGATAATGTAGCAGTGGCAACTCATCCATAGGGGCTAGTGGGGAGGAACCACACAATATATACCGTACCTGCATCTCAACAAATATAAAACGTTTAATCTTACCTCTACACATTTTAAGCTATCTTGAAAAACTCACATCTTTTTAGTAATTAATCATCTATTTTTACAGATATGGTGATATTCCATTGATTGCTATTGTAGACATTGCAAAATCATGGGGTTGTATTCTCACTTCACCAATTAGTTCCATTAGAATTATTATTGTACCACTGGATTGCCAGGGTTTTACACCAAATTGGACTGGATGAAAATATTCATCAGCTGTAAAATCTTGTTTTATAGCATAATCGAAATTTAGCAAACGTCTGCATAGAAAGGCAACCGGTACAAAGTCCAAACAGTGTATATTCTTTTTATTTAAGATAATGTTGTTAGTAATGCACCATAGAGACTAAACACAGGCCCTTTAATCCCAATCAGACAACTCACATCAGTATACAGAATACTATATCTATTAAAATATATATATCATATCATTAGACCTGAATCTCTCTGCGCTCTTCTCATTAAGAAAAGTATATTTTATAAGAGAGTAAATCGGAAATGCCTGCAGCTGTACATGATGGTGAAATATCCTGGACTTGCTTTTCAGAATCTGTACTGTATTTTCCAAGACACAATAACACATGCTCACAATTTGAAATAAATTCCCCCCAGAATTATGTAATTATTTTAAAACAAACAAAAAAACCCTTATTTTATTATGCTTAAGGTCAAATAGTGGACGAATAAGTAGATTAAGTTCAATTTCATTAAAAAAAATAAAATAAAAATAAAAAATGATTTAAAATAAAAAGGAAATGAAATATCATCTCCATTTGTGATATTTGTGATCTGCCACAATGCCAACATCAGTATGGTTTTGCAGTGAAGTACTCTCAATCATCAGAGTTTTCACTGTGTTGAAATAATTCTAGAAAAACGGATAAACTCTTCTCAACCTTGGTCCACTTCCTGCTCTTAAATTTCTGTGTATATCAATTTTAAGTAGAAATATACTGAATTACAGTAGAATTACGGATCAGAGGAAGCCACATCACTCCTACGGGAATCTGTGCTTGTTTGGCAACCGTGCAAATAAAGCTGAATATTTTGAGGATGAGACGGAATGAACAGATGGAACAGCAGTCTCATGATGCATGAAATAAACATGGAGAAAGAATAAGAAAGAGACACAAAAACTGAAGAGGACACAGGAGAGGAAAGAAGAGAGCAGAATTCACCTCTCTTGTTGAGTGTGTCCCTGCTTCATATGCTCTGTTTTATATTACTCTGAACTGTGGCACCTGTAAAGGCAAGTATTACCAGCTGGAGGCTACGAGCACTTGCCAGACTGTAATGCATTCTTCATTTGTCATGGTCCTGTGTGTAATTTTATTTTGTTTCACATTGGCATTGAACAGAAAAGCACAGGAAGGCAAACATCCCATATGCATTTTGTTAGAAATCTGGGCAAACACCCCACCCTGTGAGTCACTCCTGACCCCCCATTATAAAAACGCCTAGAGATTTGTTATACACGATCCCCATTTAGAATGGCTATGTTCAGAAACACTACACTTTGCCTCTGGATCCACACCTGATATTAATAGATGAGAACATAATCAGTATGTTCCAATGGGAAGGCAACTAGAGAGATAGCCTTTTGGGCAACATGTGAACACATCCAAGATAAACACAGACCTGTTAGGAGGGCTGCTGCCCACGCTGTCTGAGGAGTACACACTTTATCTTATCTCAGAGTTAGCCAATTTTATAAATGCTCTCATAGCTGTGTTCATAGATTGCCAGAAGTCATTTCATCATGGAACACAACCTCACAGCTAATGTGACTGTATGTGACTCAAGTTCAGAAAATCAGTCTCAGTCAGAAATCGGTCGATTCACATGCTTCTATCTATCTATCTATCTATCTATCTATCTATCTATCTATCTATCTATCTATCTATCTATCTATCTATCTATCTATCCGTCCACCCATCTATCTATCTATCTATCTATCTATCTATCTATCTATCTATCTATCTATCTATCTATCTATCTGTCTATCTGTCTCTGTCTGTCCGTCCGTCCGTCCGTCCGTCCATCCATCCATCCATCTATCTATCTATCTATCTATCTATCTATCTATCTATCTATCTATCTATCTATCTATCTATCTATCTATCTATCTGTCTCTGTCTGTCCGTCCGTCCGTCCGTCCGTCTATCTATCTATCTATCTATCTATCTATCTATCTATCTATCTATCTGTCTCCGTCCGTCCGTCTATCTATCTATCTATCTATCTATCTATCTATCTATCTATCTATCTATCTATCTGTCTATCTGTCTCTGTCTGTCCGTCCGTCCGTCCGACCATCCATCCATCCATCCATCTATCTATCTATCTATCTATCTATCTATCTATCTATCTATCTATCTATCTATCCGTCCACCCATCTATCTATCTATCTATCTATCTATCTATCTATCTATCTATCTATCTATCTATCTATCTATCTATCTATCTATCTATCTATCTATCTATCTATCTGTCTCTGTCTGTCCGTCCGTCCGTCCGTCTATCTATCTATCTATCTATCTATCTATCTATCTATCTATCTATCTATCTATCTATCTATCTGTCTGTCTATCTGTCTCTGTCTGTCCGTCCGACCGTCCGTCCATCTATCTATCTATCTATCTATCTATCTATCTATCTATCTATCTATCTATCTATCTATCCGTCCACCCATCTATCTATCTATCTATCTATCTATCTATCTATCTATCTGTCTATCTGTCTCTGTCTGTCCGTCCGTCCGTCCGTCCGTCCATCCATCCATCCATCCATCCATCCATCTATCTATCTATCTATCTATCTATCTATCTATCTATCTATCTATCTATCTATCTATCTATCTATCTATCTGTCTCTGTCTGTCCGTCCGTCCGTCCGTCCGTCCGTCTATCTATCTATCTATCTGTCTATCTATCTATCTATCTATCTATCTATCTATCTATCTATCTATCTATCTATCTATCTATCTATCTACCTTACCTTACCATCCATCCATCCATCCATCCATACTCACCTTTTAACAAGAATTTCAGTCCATGAGAACTGTGCTGCACTTGCTCAATTCAATTCAGTTTTAATTATACAAAGCAGAAATCCAAATGCAGATTAAGATACATAATGAGCAAGTCACATGTGACAAGAAAAAACCTGCCTGATATGACATGAGACAGGAACCTTGAGAGGACTCAAAGGGAACCTGTTCTCCTATGGGTGACACTGTTTACAGGTGTAAAAGAGAATGAAAACATGAGCACAGGACGGAATTTATGATTACAGTACAGTTTTTAGAACGAAGAGACCGACAGAATCCAGAAACTCCATTGAAATCCCTTTGTATATGCTGTGAATGTGACTTAAAACCCTGATCTACAATGATGTCATCGTTGTGTGTTCTTCACTCATTATCTCATTGCTTCCTCACTAATTACTGAACTGTGTTGTAATTATGTCTAATCCAAATTCAGCTGTCCCTACTGCCACTGTTATGCATATGGGTGTTAGCTTTCTTGATAAAAATACAGCATGTTGTCATGTCAGTGGCACGTGCAGACCGTGTGGTGCAAATTGGGTGGACGGACTTCAGGCGCTGTCCATGAAACGCAGACAGTGTGCTTTTGCAACTCATCTGGTGTCAATTCAAAGTTAAGCCACTGTCCAATTTTGCTGTCATAGACAAAAATCACACATCATACAAGAACTATTTGCTCATGTGTTGAGATGACGGACTTGTCCGAGGATAACCAACAACCAAGTTCTGGCAGCATTAAGCGAAATCTGATTTAAAAATTTCATTACTTCATTACTGCTATGACACTCATCTAAAACTAACACAGGATTACGTGAAAGGATTTTGAGGATTATGTGAAAGTCATCAAACAACTATAAACATGATAATGGCAACGATTTCTACACTAGCCATGTTGATTAATGAACTACGCAGAGTGCAGTAATTTACTTTAATCAAGGGTTTATCTTCAGGGGATCTTCCTCGTATAATGTGACATGGACAATGCATTATCGCATGTTATAAAATTGGACCAAGTTTTTTGGAATTATCTCTTACTGTGACAAGTAATCTTAAAAGACTGGTGTAATTGTTCAGTTTAAAAACTGACTAGTCTGTATATCAGCCACCATTACCCAATTTTAATACTGGCTGTGTACAATGGATGAAGATCAACCGCAGCATCTCCACCCTCATTGGAAAGAGATAAAGAGCTGGCTCACTCAGCAGCACTCCCTAGTTTTATGACGTACGTTTAGAAAAATCTTTTATACAAAGAAATAAACAACTGGATACAAAACTCCAACACACCCACATGATACACAACCTGATCAAGTTATCAAGCACCTAGGGATATAAAAACACTCTCACACAGACACACACACACACACACACAGAGCAATCAGAAACACCAGGACTCCGCATTCACAGTGCCGATTTGGCCTGAGCACAACATTACAGCACATAAACAAGCACCATACCGAGGCCTCACAATCATTCTGTACCCTTTTACTGTTGATGTAGGACAAACGGCCTAAACAGCAAGGTTTAATGGCCTGAGACCGCATTCACAACCTCCAAAACGATTCCCAACACCCCAAAACCCCACGCTGTAACAGTGCCTTAAATATTTAGGTATTTCAATTAAAGCAAATAACGTTGACCTTCAGCTTGTCCCTCAAATCCCCTCTAGGTCCTGGCCTACCCACCTCCCTCGCACCTGGAACACAGTAATGTGAGCAGGCTGTAATGATATTTGACATTTCAGTGGTTGCATTTCATGACTCTTTAAATGAAGTTAGCACTGTGCTATTTGGAACGGCTGGCACTATTCCCTGAGTAGCTGCTAATTCACACTCCTGGCGCTTGTCAGTTGGTGCATTCACTAATGAGGAAGCATGATTTCACATGAATAGCATGAAAATAATCGAAGCCAGCATTACTTTGGATTCATCAAGGCTCACTCGGCGACGGCTATAGATTGACCTCATGTACACATGTAGCAAGCCGAGCAGCTCTGTTGCTTGCAACGGCTATTTGGGAACCGAAACGAATTGTCGGAGGGCTATTCTGTCATTATGCGCGGATCTTCTCTCTGGCGCTATGCACTAACCAACTCAAACATAAGGAATAAACATTCTCCCCAGCAGCTGTCCAAAAAAGGGCCTCCTATAATACGAGGGAGGAAAATAATAGACAAAAGCACATTGTTGTTACAGTAATATGAATACAAGAATGTGCATTTTCCTGCTCATTATGGCCATGCTGTTGGGCAAGCGGCTCTTCTTTCTCTCCCCCACCGTGCCCTGGCATCCCGGCGCATCCCTGCTGTGGCGGCTTCCTTGCCGTGATGAGTTTTTGACAGGCCTCAGCATTGCCCGTGCCAGCCCAGACGTAGCAGGATGGCAGCTTCTTGGCCGTTGCTGGACTGCGCAAACCGCAATCCAATTTCTTTCTCTCTTCTCTTAAGCACACGGAGAAAGAACGGGCGTTCTCATGATCATTATCCAAAGGTCTCAGAGTTTGCTCAAGCGCAGATGTGGACTATGGTTCTAGGATATCCCATGGATTAGGGAGCGCTCTAGATAAGAGGTCCTATTTTATCTGATGCAGCCTCCAGATGCTGTGATCCAATTATTCATCCTGTCCTGATATATATGCAAGTGTGTCCACAATTAAGTGTACAAATATACAAAGGATTATATTTTATCTTCAGCTATAAGCCTTGAATAAAATGTGTGTCTGTGTGTATATGCATATTGAAGAAGAGGCAATAATCCAACTTAGTTTGCATTAAAAGTGACTTTAAACAAGTCATAAATTTGTTAAATTTTAAAATCATTTAAATTCACATTCTTATAATTGAAGATGACGGCTAGAATGAAGACTTATCTAACTTGAACCTTTATTTATTTATTTTGGTGGCACAAAAAAACTTAAGAATCATTTCCTACTAGGAAATCTTTAAAGAAAACATAATATTAAAGATTGTTTTTGGTATTAAACGTCTCAGATCATGTGGTTGAAGAACCTTGGCATTGCTGTGAATAACATTTCTGACATTTCCAACAAGTTAGAATGGATTTAATAAAATCTGGCAACTCATTCGTTCATTCAGAGTCACTAAGCACTTTATCCTGGTCAGGGTTTCACTGGATCCGGATCCTATCCCGGGAACACTGGGTGTGAGGCAAAGAAAGACACACCCAGATGTGCCACCAATCAATTACAAAGGACCATGCCCACGCACATTCATTCACAATTCAATAAAGACAACTTAGAGTTGCCAGTTTACCTACCCACGTGTTTTTGGGAGGATGAAGGGAACCTGATAACCCAGGAGAAACCCATGTGGACACAGAGACAACATAAACAAACCCCCACAGACAGTATCCCAAGCTGAGTATCGTACCAGAGACCTAGCTATTCATATACACTTATAGTGTTGTGTTAAGTATGTGTCTGTGTAGTAATGTTTGTCTTATATGAAAGCCTCAAGCCTCCAGGAACAGACTAATCCTCATCTCATACCCTGAACACACCTTGCTTTCTAAAACAGTCTCTTCAGGCATGAAAATCAAGCTACTGCTGCCATCTCCTGTCTCTACGCACTGTTTAAACACTTTTTATTAAAGCAAACCAAAAACAAGGCAGAATCCAGTACAATACATAATATATAACAATATTACTGAGATTGAATCAAGACATGCAAGACTTTTGTAGAAGAAAACAGAAAGCCACAGTTAAAAACAAGGAATGAAGTTAGTATTAGAACACAGGAGTACTGCAAATACTACTCACAACACACTTGATAAGCCTGCGGGTGGAAGAAGGGTCACTTTCATTAACCGTACTACACGTTTCCCTCCAAATGTATTGGAACAACAAGGTTAATACTTTGACTTTTGTTAAACACCGAAGACATTTGTGACTGCGATCAAAAGACGAATATGAGATGATAGAATTTCAACTGAATTGTCGCATATGCATCTCCAGATCTTAAACCCAAATGTCTCCAGTGTAGAGTACAAACAAAAGAATGAGCTTTGCCATTCAAATACTTTTGGAGAGAGCTCTATGTACTTACAAAGAACTTCTGATAACCTCAAAAGATTACAGCATGGTTTTCCAAATTGCATCCACGAGTGACTTAGGGCAAACCATTTCCCTCACACAACTGTTGAAATGAAAAGAAACTTGCACAATTATGACATCTATTATCAGATATATAGTTTATCTGATATTGGCCCTGTGTCAGCCTGAACAAAAAGCATTCGTTTATGCTTATTACTACACTGGCCTTTGCAATATGCAAAGTGCATGAAGCGCAACGTACAGGAATATGTACACACCCACCATCCACTTTATTAGGACCTGGACAACTGCATGTTCATATCGCTATCTAATCAGCCAATCATGTGGCAGGGGTGCAATGCATTAAGTCATGCAGATACAGGTCAAGAGTTTTAGTTGATGTTCACATCAAACAGTATGAAGAAAAATGTGATCTCATTGACTTTAACCAAGATCACATGCAGATGGGCTGGTTCACACACAACAGTATCGAGAGTTTACACAGAATAAGGAAATAAAAACACCACAGAGCACCAGTTCTGTGAGTGGATATACCTTGTTGATAAGAGTTGTTTGAGCTGCCAGCAAGGATGAAATAATCGCTTTTTTTATGGTGTGCAGAAAAGCATCTCGGCATGAAGTAAACATCAAAACATCAAAACATCGAGGTGGACGAGAGATACAACAGCAGAAGACCATATCGGCTTTCACATCTGTCAGTCAGCAAGAGGAATCTGAGGCAATTTATACAGATTCACCCAAAGCTAGACAACTGAAGATTAAGGGGGAAAAAACCTGCTTTTTATTTCCCACTCTTCAACTGTCCAGTTTTAGTGGACCTCTTCCAATAATTATTTAAATATATATAGTTTGAAAGGGGAATGTCCATGGCATGGCAGTCATCCATTGTGTTGTTTCAAACTGAGAAGTGACTCTTGACAGGACTAACTGACACTTGGCTTTAGAGATCCTTTGCAATGCTAGACTCTGTAGGTTTAGTTTTAATATGAATGCAAACATAAACCATCAAAAGATCTCATGTTTCTTCTTTTATTTTTTTTTTTAAATCAGAGATTAACAAAAAAAAATGAAATTTGTGAGGTGACAATGTGGAGAATTTTAATATATGTAGTATATGTAGTGTGAGATTGTTGAAAAATGTAGATTCTTATTAGCTGTTACTCTCAAACCATACAGCTTCTCCTTACTTGTGAATAGTGCAGCCTTTGAGAAAGTGAGCAGGTCATGTTCAGACAACGTCCAGTGTATTGTCCTTCACTTCTCATTCAAATGCAGTTGTTTCGTTGCTTTTCTCTTACCTCTGTCGCACAATATGGAAACGGGTTGTGTGCCTGTTGTACCATGGTTCTCCGAGCTCCATATTTCAGAATAATTGAATGTGTATATGGATGGTATAATGATGGTTTATTAAAGGATAAAGTTTCTAAATGTTTTAAAAGCGTCTTTACAAGCGACATATGGTATCTTGCAGGTGCGTTTTGTGACAGAAATGTCATATAAAAAAAGAAAACATTCCCCAGTTGACGGAGCAGAGGAACAACCGATAGTCTCCTTTCAGCCAGGCATTCAGTTGAAGTAAATACAATTTCTTGAATCTTTACACTTGAAGAAAGAGCAGATGTCGACTTGAAGAAAGAGCAGATGTCGAGTCACAGCTATATGCTGCTCATGATTGGATGATGCTGGAAGACTGACGGAGTGGCATTTTCTTCTTCACAGTAATCCCAACCACCTCATTTTCCAAAAAGCCAAGCATGCCAGCTTGCCAAATTCAACCGCTGCCATTTCAGCAGCCTCCAAATAATGACATCTGATGGCCAATTATAGAGCATCGTGCTCCAAAAACAGTTACACTGTCTCCTTAAAACATTTAAAACGGTCTCGACAAGCATCACACACCATTAATAGTTGTGTCTGCTCAGCTGTATCCTCTTAAATCTGTTACAGATGTACCCTGATATACTTACGCACAATGTGTTTGTGATAAAAATGACATAATAAAGCTGTTGTACATGATGGTAAGGAATCATGGGTCGATAAGAAACCCTGTTAGCTGGAATCTTGTACATCATTATTATCACAAACACATGGTCTAGACAACACAGTACACAATGTCGGAGATGCTCAGTCTGTGGTGAAGGGGTTTGAACCAGAGCGCCTCTGTGCTTGGCCTTGGTTTTTGAGGAGCACAGATTGTGGGAGGATTGTTAGCAGTGCAGGCATTGTAGCATCTTTCTTTTAAAAACAGCCACGTCCACGTCAAGGAAACTTGCGCGCCGGAGGTTTACTGAGAAAGCAGATCCCCTGTGAGGCTTAAATATTTTTTAAATAGACTTTGACGTATATACTTCATGGACGAGACATGAATCAAAACCCTAATAAAAGAAGCCAGGGAAACCTGGAAGATTTAATTAAATCATGTCCAAGTGGAGAAAGGCAGAGGGAAAGAGATGGTTTTAATTGGGACAAGGAGATAGAGTGAAACCCGATCTGCAGGAAGCCTCTGAAACGTCCCAGCACTGCATTACTTTACCACAATTCAGACGCTGTGAAAACCACAAAGGACAAAAAAAAATATCTAAATCACTAGTGAATGAAAGGAATGACATCAGAGTTCGTAATCTTGCAAAAATAATGCAGTTGTTCCCTTGCTAAATCAAATGGTGGTCAATGCCAATATATACATCATGCATGCTTGATATAATGCCATGCTGGCACGTCTTTAGAAAGACATTCAGAGAAATTATATACTATTGTTTTATCCCCCTCTTTGCCTCCCAGAGGTTATTCACGATCCCTATGGACGCGATCTCGGACGTGCTGTTGGAGAAAATCACTAGCAGACCCCATGAGGGGTTCATTAATCTGAATGGGTGTGTAATTCCCTGCATGCACAAACAAGTGCCAAAATGTACAGCTTAAAGGTTCTGGCTTCAGAGCCAACGCTCGGTTCCGAGCCAGCCATAATCGACATACGTGAGTAACCGTGGACAATGCTGATGTCAAACAACCTTTAATTGGTAATTGGTAACAGCCTCCAAGCAAGGTGGGCTTTAATTAACACCAGCAGTGAGAAGATCCTTCCTGGACATGTATGGCATATTTATTATCAGATGTCTGCACTCTGGAGCTCTTCATACTCACAGTTATGAACACAAAAGTGCCAGATGCACCAGGTTCCCACCATCACACGGGGCAGCAATCAGCAAAGGTTATCACAGAGCATCGCACCAGACTGAGTCTTATTTAAAGGAACGTACCTCTGACATTTAGAGAGTTGGAGAGATTTACTGTGAATGAAAGCTGGAGGGCTTTGAGGTTATTGGCGTTTCTTATCTGCACATTAAGCGGGAGGATTGTATTTGCCATATGTCATGTCTGTCTGCTGCCATCCCATCATGCACTGCCACTCTCTGCGGTAACATGAGCTAAATGCACTCCAGATGTATTCCAGTAATTTGGGCCAAATTTTTCAAGCTTCAGTATTTCACACTGCATATATATTAATCATGGGAGGCATGGCACAGATTTCTGCATTGATAACATCACACACTTTAAAGATGGCTGACTCGCCACTCTAATCAAACCAAAGTGGGGTCAAGGTTAACAAAACAATTCCAGAGAAAAAGAAACTTCTTTCAAGCAGTTGTTGCGCTCATATGTCATAACAATAAGTGCTTCCACATTGGAGTTTTTTTTTTTTAACTTATGGTAAAAAACTGACATCAGATCACAGACTTATGCTGTCAACATTATTTATTTTTGACTGCACACTAAAAAAAAACAGGTCTTGCAAAAAAAAAAAAAAAAAAATGAATAAATTCTTGCATAATGCGTTTTCATATTTCTGAAATCAAGTCATAGTTATACAGTGCTTTTCATTCCCAGTGTTCCCAGCGTTGTCATTTCTGGATGGTCCCTTCTGTAGAACACCCGGCTCGGCTCATGTACGGTTTAATAAAGCCCTGTCGAGCTAAATTAGGTGTTACATCAAAGAACAGAAAAAGATTTAGCGCTCATCATACCAGAAATTGATTTGAGAACGACTGTACTAGCGCTTTATTCAAAGCGCATTCCCAGTAGCAGCTTTTCTGTTTCCAAACTGGCTTCCTTGCAGTATAATCTGCAGAACGGCATCGTTATGAGTCAGTTAACTCAAGGAAGTACCTGAGACAACGCTGTTAAAGAAGCTGATCTTACAGCTCCAGATGTCTCTATCCACAGGCTAAGACAGGATCAGTCTCCTGGGTCAGTCTTCCTCTGAGAGTGCCCCATCATCATCATGCACCTCTCTGTATGCAGCCAGAGCGCCCCCCTCAGGATTATAGCTGTTCATACTGACACTCAGACCCTCTGCCAGCTTCTGGGCAGCCAGTTTGGCTTGGAGCTCCTGAAAGATGTTGGGAAACATATAAATACAGATGTGCATTCAGTAATTTGCCAGACCCGTCAGCCAAAGTGATGTGGGGGTTGAAACTAAATATAATGCCAAAGAGTGTGCAGCTATTAAACAGGCCAACAATACATACTGTACATAACATAGTAATAGCACACCTCTGAAAACAGACCATCAATCATTACAAAGATGAAAAGGCTTTCACTGAAGAAATTTCATTTTCATGCTTCACTACTACCCAATTAATATACGTTGTTAAGACTATAATCTGGTTACCTACATAGGAAATTTGTAAAAAGCACTGCATTAATTTTTTATAATACAATCCTTGCATTGTAACAGAGATTGTATGTCTTTAGATGAAAAAGAGACCCTCAGTTATCCATGTAGCATGAATTTTAAAACCACACTTTGCTATGACATTTAGATTTGATTCCC
This sequence comes from Hemibagrus wyckioides, assembly GCF_019097595.1. Lineage (NCBI taxonomy): Eukaryota > Metazoa > Chordata > Actinopteri > Siluriformes > Bagridae > Hemibagrus > Hemibagrus wyckioides. Next base: position 11,099,763 of record NC_080736.1, on the reverse strand, counting down.
ACTTTAGTTTAAGAGCACTAAAACCATTCACTTGGCTTGACTTATATCACTTGGCTTCATGAATAAGTTGAATTGGAATGGTGCTTTATAGTAATTTCGAATCCAAATGGACCACCAGCAAATTCCTATAAGAAGCAGATGCAGTAAACTTTCCCGGACGTAAAATGTCAGATATACAAGGCAGATTTCACAACATTTTATAAAATACAGTTGAGATTTAAAAAAAATTAAAACGCACAACAATCTAAAATCGTTGACCACAGACGCCTCTTCTGTCTTTTATGTAACGACAAAGTATAAAAACCTTTAATATCATCTCCTGAATATAACATCCTCAAACCTCGAGTACAGAGCAAAGAAAGAAAGAAGGCCCAGTGTATAAATCCTTCAAATAAACTATTTTTTTTTAACCACAGTACTATAATCCTATTCAAAACAAATAGACAATATAATCAGAAAGCTGTTTCACAGTGCTAACATTTAATCCAGATAACTATGAACCCTCACAGACATGATTGAGTTACAAAGGAACAGCTTTGTACAGCTTTATACAGAGCTAGGTAATAACACATTGTGAGGTTGTATAATTGTATGATTAGCTATAGGCAGCTGTACCTGATGCTTCTTTGTCTGCTCCTTCAGGAGGGTGACAGACTCCTCCAGTGATAGTAACTGTGCAGGACTGTGGTGCAGCGGAGGAAGCTTGGCGGCTGTGACATCATCAAGGTGCTTCCTGTCCCTCTGTCTCCGGACCTCAGTGCTGAGCGGGGTAACACTGCCAGGGGACTGACCGGGAGATGGAGAGGCTGACTTCACTGGCAGTCTGAGACACATAAGACACAATATCAAGTCTTTCTTGTTACTGATATAGACCTGAATGAAATATAATACAGAACTTAAAATATACATTGTGATGCCAAAAGTATGTGGACAGCAGACAAATCAAACCTATATGTATATAATGAAGACCATATTATAAATATAGTCCTTGCTTTACTGTTATAATAAGCTCCACTCAGGTTTTCCACTAGATGTTGTTTCGTGGCTGTGGGGATGTGCGTTTATTCAGCTACAAGAGCATCAGTGAGTTCAGGTGCTGACGAGGAGGTCTGGGGTTCAATTAATGTTCCAGTTAATCTCAGAGGGGTTCAGAGGGGTTGAAGTCAGACTGTGGTCAGGTACTGAATACTAAAGTTCTTCCACTCTGTACGGTGTACCATGTCTTCACAGAGCGCAGTTTGTGCACAGGTACACCACCATGCTGGACCAGGTTTGGGCCTCTTAGTCCCAGTAAAGGAAAATCTTAATGCTACAGCATACAAAGACATTCTATACAATCACATGCATCAAACTTTGTGGCAACAGTCTAAGGAAATATAACATATGGGTGTGATGGTCACATGTCCACAAACCTTTCACCATATGGTGTACTTTGAAGAGGAAGGCAGCTATTAAAGAAAACTATTGACCTTGCTGTGACCTTAACCCCACCTGGATCAATTTCAATATTTATTCAGTTCATGTGTTGGATACAATGATCATTTCATAAGTCTCAGACAGACTAAACTTAAACAATCAAGATAAAACATCAAGCTAAACTTTAAAGTACATCGGGGGAAAAAAAGTATGCACTCACTGATTGAGTCTGAATCGAGGTTTGGTCACACTTTGGTCTGATCTCTCCAACACTTCTACGTAATGTGGCTTCTTCTGTTGCTGTGAGCCTGAGAAAGGGTTTCTAGTCATGTCTCTAGGAGGAACAGGGTTCTCCTCGGTTAAAGTGACCCGTTCAAACGCCACCGTGAGATCCGTATCTGTAGCTCCGTCTTCATTCCCTGATGCTGCTGTGTCTCCAGATGTTGTCTCATTGTTCTCTATACACATGGACTCAAGGCTATTTTCTCCATCTGCTCTGCTCGCAGCTTCCACCGGGTGTGACGGCTCTGTGTTCACCTCTTTCTCTTTAAGCCTTGTTCTAGCAGCAGGTGCATCGGCGGAGACGACATGCCGGCGCTGAGTGAAAGCCTGCTGATATCTGGCCTGAAATTCTGATCGCACAGAGTCCAAGCTGGCCTGCTTCTTCTCTTCTTCGTCCTTAATCGCTAGAGCATGGCGGACTTTCTCCACAAACTCAGAAATCTTCTTTCCTTTGTCAGGAAGGGTTTGGACAAAACGCCTGCAGAGATAATGTTCATTATTTTATGTGATAGTTGTACAGACCAAAAACTGTATGCTACTTAATTATTAGCTCATTTTTAATAGGATGAATCATTGTGTGGGGGAAAAAAATTGTTCGCTTAAAGTGTTTTTTCCTTTGTAAGCAATTCATATTAGACGGTACAGCTGAAGGTTATACACACAGCACAATGTTGTTTAAATAGAATAAATACTGGATAATATAGTGCAACATTAAATGAAAAGGCTTATTGCTTTAACGTCAGTGTCAGATATTCTATAATTTATCACGTGTACATAAACAGTGATTTACAGGTGATGCAGCTAGAACACAATTTATGTGCAGGTAGAAGTGTGTGATTTACAGTGTGTGATGCAGACTATGCTACGAGTCTTGAAGACCATTATCTTTTAAATATAATTAGAGTTTATGGCTTGTCAGATATAATGAATGGACAAAATGCAAAACATTCTCTAAGGTACGACTATCTGAGGTTCTGTATCCCATCAGTCTGACTTCATCAGGCAGTCTGGTGCTGATAAACTTAGTCCAGAACCCTTTCTGTTCATATAATGAGGGAGTTTGACACATGGCCAGCAAACATTAAATAACCATTAGCATTTCATTTCAATCTTGTATCTAGAATATATCTTGCACCAAAATGCTCATTGGTCACAATATATCATTATATATTTATATATATGTGTATATGTGTGTGTGTGTATATATATATATATATATATATATATATATATATATATATATATATATATATATATATATATCTGTACATTTTGATGGTAGTTCAAGCCCCAGTGCCACCACCATTGGGCCCTTGAGCAAGGCAATCAAACCCACCCTGCTAAAGGGACACTGCATCATGGCTGACCCTGCACTCTGAACTCAACCTTCCAAGGATGGGATATATGAAGAAAAGAATTTCACTGTGCAGTAATGTACACGTTACAATTAAAGACAGCTTAAGAAATTACTATAAAATGATTGATGGTAAGCTGCAAATATTTAGCTTATTTTCCAATTTCAAATACACACCATTAAACCAGCTGTAAATAATTAATTAAAGCAGCCTAGAAACTAATCTAGTGACTTTTTGTCCATCCTTTTAGTCTCTGTTTAGTGTCCATTTTTTGTTATTATAATATTTCATAAATGTGTAAACAGTTCATTTGTGGTGCAATGAACAAAGACGATTTTTCTCCATGATAAATAAGTTCAAATAATCATAATTATTCATCTTCAAATTCTAGTCTGTTCTAACTGTCTTCAGAAAAAAAAAATATGATATAATACATTTTGATATGCAAATGACTATAAATACAATATATAGCCAAAAGTTTTGGGACACCCCTCCAAATCACTGAAATTCTGGTGTTGTTTTTCAGGGGTCCATGTCTTTATGGACCTTGCTTTGTGCACTGGTGTGCAGTCATGATGGAACAGGAAGCGGTCATCCCCAAACTGTTCCCACAAAGCTGGGAGCATGAAATTGTCCAAAATGTCATGATATGCTGAAGCATTAAGAGTTCCTTTTACTGGAACTAAGGGTCCAAGCCCAACCCCTGAAAATTACACCTGAATCCAATGATTTGGAGGGGTGTCCCAAAACTTTTGGCAATATAGTGAATATCAATTCAATATATTTGGAGACTGTCTGGGGACAGTCTCCAAATTAGTGAAAAAAAATCACACATTTATCTGTTTATACGTTTATAAAGACTAGAAGCAGTGCCTGGTGTCACTACTCGATCCGAACCGGTAATACGATTAGTACTGCGCATGTGCGGAAACTCTGCCCATGCGCGAAATTGCTGCCAACAACCCATTATATTATTAGCAGTATTATAACATACAGTATTAGAAACACCTGAAACTGCCTTAAATCGTTTCGTCATATGTTCGCACATGCGCAGTACAGATCATGTTTCCAGTGCGTAGTGAGAATATGTTGAGCTCCACAGATGTTAAGCAGCGCGGGAAACAGATACTCAACTTAAAGAGCTCAGTTAACTAAACCTAGCTAATAAAAATCACACACTTATCTGTTTATACATCTATAAAGACTAAAAAACAGTGACTTAAGATGAAACCTCTGTCCAGTTACTTACTTATTGTTCAGTAACTTTTCTTGTCGTGACAGTATTTCACCCAGCTGCTCCTTACTCTTGCTGTCCAGGTCTCCGATTAAACCCTGGCGCTCCATTGTAGCTAACTAAGCTAACCCAAGCCCGAACTTTAAAACCAGACTATAAATTAAAACTTCAACAGCATTTTCATTCATGTCCCGAACCTCACTAAAATCCCCATCTGGACCAGTTAAACACATGGCTAACAAGCTAAACGCCAGGACGCTACTGTCAAAATGCGCAACAGAGAATCTAGAAAGGTCCAATCTCAAATGACCATGACGTGAGAAATTTTTGCCCTACCTAGGGTGTATACATTATAATAGTGTACCCTAGAAAGTGCACCTATGTAGGTATGAGGAAGCTGTTTGGTATTCAAGCAGCGAATGAAATGGCAGGGTGAAGTTTCCGATTACACGTTAACGCATCTGTTTCAAAATAAAAGACAATAATTACATAATAAAGGGCCATAATGTCTGTTTTTTTATATCTTACACATTACCCCTATAACCATACTTTATGCTGGAATATTTTTAATTTATTTATTTTTACGTGTTTTAGTGTTTCTTTTTTCCTGTTTAGGAAACAAACAAAAATATTTCTGGTTGTTATTATTGAGTTGCTAGTTTATTATGAACTCTGTTCCCACCAGGTGGCGATGTGGAGGCTTTTCTGAAGATTCTGGAAGTCGTGAAACATTAGAGAGCGTCTAAATCATCCCCCTGATGCTTTGTTTTCGTTTGGAGTTGTGTAACTTGGTGCATGCAGTCTATTTTTGTTACAGTGAAACATATGAAACGTATTACCTAGAGCTTTCTAGTACATCGACTGTGTATGAAGTAATGCGTTAAAAAAATCTGCACCAGAATAAAATTTCTTTCACAGCCTTTTCATTCTAGTGTGCAAATACACCGATCAGCCATAACATTATGAGCACTGACAGGTGAAGTGAATAAGACTGATTATCTCCTCATCATGGCACCTGTTAGTGGGTGGGATATATTAGGCAGCAAGTGAACATTTTGTCCTCAAAGTTGATGTGTTAGAAGCAGGAAAAATGGGCAAGTGTAAGGATTTGAGTGAGTTTGACAAAGGACCAAATTGTGATGGCTAGACGACTGGATCAGAGCATCTCCAAAACTGCAGCTCTTGTGGGGTGTTTCCGGTCTGCAGTGGTCAGGATCTATCAAATGTGGTCTAAGGAATGTGGTCCAAATTCCCTAGATCTCAATTCAATCAAGCATCTGTGGGATGTGCTGGACAAACAAGTCCAATCCAGGAAGGCCCCACTACGCAACTTACAGGATTCAAAGGATCTGTTGCTAAGATCTTGGTGCCAGATACCTCAGCACACCTCCAGGAATCTAGTGGAGTCCATGCCTCAGTGGGTCAGGACAGCAAAAGGGGAATCAACACAATATTAGGCAGGTGGTCATAATGTTATGTCTGATCGGTTTACAGTATGTATTTTAGAATTTGTTTGATATTTTACATACAATGCTTTATAAAAAATTTTAGAAGATTAAGATAAGAATTCCACATGCATTAAATGATACTTTGAGCTCAAACTTTAGGTCTAAATATCTTTACACAAAATTTCTTTGCACATGTTTTTTATTCAAACGTTAAGAAATTACCAGCACCGTAAAGTCTGATAATAAAGTCTAATAAGGTTAGAGATCTTCACTCCTCCTTTTCATAGAGAATTTTCTTAATGAAGAATTTCATATCCACAATACCCTATTCATCTGCATAAACTAATGTCATTCATTTCCTTTATTGCAGTGAAGCAGAAACAGACATAGTCTAAACAGTTATTTATTCTCACCGTCACAGTTAGAATGCAACACTATCAGTATTTATGTAGTTATGGTTCTGGAAAGGAAATGTCGAGCTAAGTGCAAAATGTTTTCACGTTATATTCTGCTGCTTACTGAACTGAATTGAGGAGACACTTTACTGGATTCACAACATCCTGGGACATTAGCAATGGCAGCTAAGTGCTCTAACACAAGTTCACATCTGGAGCACTTGATAATCCTGGTTATTTATAGGACTACTTTCAGAAATGACCTGTCACTTACCAAGAGCAACGTGGAAGGGGTTTGACCCGCTGTTTCGAATGAGCACACGTATGACGTCTTATAGACCCAAATATTTCAGAGTAGTCTTTGTTTAATATCGCATCATATGTGAACGATGTAAATATTGTTACGCAAAATGATAACTGGGTGAGAAATGAACTCAAAGCTAGCTGACATAGTAAGAAAAGTGAAATAAAATTATAATATATCTTAGCCTATATTTTTGTAAACAACATGAAAAGTGCATCAGAAAATATCTATGTTGATGATATATATATATATATATATATAAACAATATAATGTATATACTTAATAAGTTATTCACAGCTCACTAGATAGGTTACAAAATGAATAAGAAGAAAAAAAAAGACAAATACTTTATTTTTTCAATTCAAAGCTTTCTTCACTACATGTAGCTTGGTCTAATTTACGTTTCGATGAGATCTCCATCAGCTTCATGTATGGTGTGTAGACTCGACTACTGGGTCGATGACTCCTGGCAAATGACAGTTCTGTATATGGGGAGGTAGGTGGCGTTAGTTCTTCATGATTGGGGCTTGGAGCTGGTGCTACGTTTTCTACAGGACTTGTTGAAGTATCCTGTGTGTTTGTTGTGAGCATACTGCTGTACTGCAAAGGTGTATATCGGAGTAAACTCTGATTCAGTCGGCTCGGAGGTCTCGGGTACGACGGAGCTTCGTACGGCTGAGGATCAGGGCGACTGTGAAGAATGAAAGCAAAGGATGTTTATGAAGCTGCAGATAATGTGACTAGAGCGGCCTAGAAATTTGAAATAGTATTATAATCCAGCACATATTTTTTTACCTAACGGGAAAGTCGCAGCCAACTCCGATATCTTTAGTGATGGGCTTATTTTCAGTGGCTTTCTGTACAGACATAAAATACTTCAGCTTGTCTTCTAACTCATTATTCTGGGAGAAGGAGCAAAGCACAGCACACAGTCAAACCAAAGAAAAGAAAAGTCCAAGTCATCAGAAACAATCAGAAATCATGTTCAGAGATCCTGTTCAAGAAATCCAAGCAATCCATGCTGAATCATCAGTGTGCATCTTTGCTGTGAAGTTGGTTTGGCCTAAATTAGTGGTCATGTGACTTTTGAAACATCTTCCTTAGAAAGGGGATGAAGGGAGGAAGAAATATCAGGAGCAGAGAGATGTTTGGTTGCACATGTTTATGGAACAGAATGGAGCTGTAAATTGTGTAGAAATCAATTGGTAACTTATGGTTTAATAAATTGCAAAGAGCCAAATATGCAAGGTTATACAGAGTTTATGAGCCTTTATTATGACTCCAGTTTAACAGGACGGGGTTGAGTAACTTTCCCTGAGCGGCAATTTGAGTGGCAAATTTGCGTATTCATAAAATCTAAGAATTCTGACGAAGGCCAAAAATCTATGCAAATGACACGATTTATTTTTTGATATAAATTATGTTCTTCAAAGCAAGCTTTGGGTGACTTTGATGATCCAGCGCCTACTATTAAAAGCTCTGGGCGCTTTCTAGATTCTTCCAAACTTCACAGCAAAAGCCTTTTGTTTGCCATGCTACTGCAAGAATGAAACATTGTGAAATAACTGCAAAAACAGCTGCACGAATGCTGAAGAGTTTCAGAATGCTCAACCCTTCTGTGCATATTGAGGACGAGAAGCATTCCAAAGCACAGCCCGCAAGCCTTCCCTCTTTTACCTCACACTCCACTATCGCTAGCCTGTCCAGCAGCTCGGAAATGTACACATCCTTCCGTGCCACCTCAGCTCGCAGCGTTGTCACCTGAACAAAAGAACAAACGGCGTGACTTTCCTCTTCAGAAATATCATTATATCGTATTATTTTACATAATATTGCAATGTTTTGAATTTATTCATTTTTTATTCAGGATGAGTTACAGCTAAGGCAACATCCAATGTTTGACGTTCAGGGTCTCAAGGCTCAGGCATTGTTCAGTTCTCTGGCATTGCTGGTATTCAAGCTCACATCATTTGTACAGAGCTGTAACCACTGAGCTTATCTCTATGCTAGAATTCTTGTTCTCTTTCTCGCTTTGGATAGAAAGCGAAGTATTTAACGTAGTGCGGCTCAAGACTGTGATTATAAAAGGGATAGTTTTCATTCAGAAATCATCCTTTGAAGACTTTACTATTCATACACCAGCACAATAGCTGAATTCTGTTTTGATGTGGCATGTTTTTAAAGCAGTAATCCCAATCATAAAGTTATTGTTCTGTCCATTGCATACCCTAATCTTTGCCCATTATGTTGCTTAGCAACTAAGCCTTACTCTTAAGCTAACTCCACTGCATGGTGTAAGAACTGCTTATTGAAAATATTTCATATAAATACGCTGAATTATAGAACACTGGATTTTATTATTAGTGCCTCATTAAAATCAAAGGGCATAAAAGTTGACCAGCATTTACTGTTTATATATGTTTTATATAAATATAGATAACAGTTGGTTTGAGGGAATTCAGTCTTTTGTCATTTCTTTGTTGCAAGAAGTTGAGTTTGTTGAAATTTGTTAGAGAATTGTTGATAAAGTGTTGTTCTGCAGTACAGCATGAGCTCTCACCTCTTCTATCATGCCCTTGACCTTTCTCTGCTGGCAGAACACCATGTCATTCAGGTGCTTTATTCTGTCTTTCAGCTCTGACGCCTCCCTCTGTAACTGCTCAGCCCTGAAACACAACACTCTGTTATCATGCTAGAAAGTGTTTTAGTCGAATTAAATCAAGCAGCACTGACTTCAGACCACTTCTGAGATCATTAATGTCTTTTATGCTTACTTTTTAGCTCCACCCGAGTCTAGCTGATCCTCACCCAAGCTGCGTAAGCGCAGTTCACATTCACAGAGTTTCTGGGTTAAGTGTGCCTTTTCCTGCAAAACAAGAACATGTGTTATCTGATATTTTCATTTATTAATGTAATATTTTTCCTTGGAGGTTTGTGTTTACAGACTTACCTGAGCCATGCAATCAAGCAGACGCTCCACCTCGCTGATCCTCTGGTCCCTTTCGGCTATTTTTGCCTCAACAATCCTCATGTTCCTCTCTGCCTCCTCCAGCCGACTCATATACTCCTCCAGCTGGGCCTGAAATTGATCACAACAAGGTGTTTCAGGTGTTAAGTTTCATCAGGAAATGCAGCTGTCATATTCTGTTCATCCCATCCATCTATTTTCTATTTCCTACACAGGGTTATGAGGAGCCAGGAGTCTACCCCAGACCAGGTGCAAACGGGGTGTCAAACTGTCAAAGAGCACAACCTCACTCACACTCATACACACACTACGGAGAAATCAACCTCTTTGGAATGAGGGAGGAAACCTGAGTACCTGTTGAAAACTGCTGAAGTACAGGGAGAACATGCAAACATAGGGCGGAGGTGGGACTCGAACACCCAGCCCTGGAGGTACGAGCATACAACCTAAGATATCGTGCCTCATCTCTTCAATTCTACTCAAAATGTAGTCACTAATATCATTCATATTTATTATAAATGTATTATAATTGTTTAGCTCTGTAGTAAGAAATATCATCAGTTTCCTCCAGTTTAAGGATTAAATATTTTTATTATTTCTTATCATTTTAATATTGCAGAAAGTACTATTTTCTTTTATACTGCAAAATATAAGACTATGCATAAAGTCATAAAGCTTACAATTTGATCTTTTAAGTGACAATTATATTATATTATATTATATTATATTATATTATATTATATTATATTATATTATATTATATTATATTATATTATATTATATTATACCTTGCTATTATTATTATTATTATTATTATTATTATTATTATTAGTTTTTATATTATTAGTATTTTATATATACATATATATATTATTTGTATTATTATTAGTAGTAAAATTAAGGCTTTTTCAGTTATGAATTTTTAATCACAACATTCGGTTATTACTATTAATTATCTAGTAAATGGTATCTAGAACGCTGTTTGCAATAACATGTCTCAGGTGTGAATAGAATAAATAGATGAAAGGTAAATGGAGTGATGAATGAATGGATGGATGGACAATTAAAATCAATAAAAATTATACCTAACTTCCAATCTAAATTTAGTAATACATTAACTGAAGAAGCCTAACTGTAGCTGGTGTAAATTTTAACGGATGCTCACAAATTCATGCATAACATTCCTATAATACGACAGAAGCTCTTTATGCAAAATGCAAAATACTGTCTGAGCTGTGGTATTTGTGAGGGTTATTGTGGCTGTGTTACAGTAAGTGTGTACCTGCAGAGCCTCGATTTCCTGTCTGTGTTTCCACTGCTGTTCCTGCAGCTGCTGGTCATACTGCTGCTGGAGTTTCGCACTCATCTCCCTCAAAGCCTGAGCACTGGCCTCTTTAGCGGTCTCTACCTGCACACACACACACACACACACGTATTCAGAGATGGAAACGAGTGTGCTTTAATTTAGATTTGGATTATCATCCATAAAGACAATGTTGTGTTTTGTTTATGCAAGTGAACAGATATTGATCCATATTTGCACTCCATATTTGAAAAGACAATGTGTGTGTGTGTGTGTGTACACAGTACCTGTTGTTTCAGTATGCGGTTTTCAGTATGGGCAGCAGCCAGCTGTCGCTCCCTCTCTCTCAGTTTCTCCTCAGTCTTTTCGAAGGAAATGCGCAGTGTTTTCATCTCTTCCCTGTTACCCACACGACCCTGACAGCTCTCCAGCAGCGACTTCTACACCCAGCACATACCAAACACACTGTCAGTAACACACCTTGAAAGGATAATCCAGCACATTTCACATTCAGGTTGCAGGGAGTTTGACTGTGGAGAGTGTTGTGTGTGAACAGAGGCTATAAAAGGCAGAGTATGTTTGTGTTTTGCATTTGTGTGGGTTCGTGGGAAATTCTAACCAGGCAAGTTAATCCCGTTAAACTTTTTCCTACTCATTTTTGGCGTTCATATCAGTACCTGAAGCAACTCTTAACTGACAGGGGGTTGTTGATGTTTTGTTTTTTTATTACATTACCTGCAAGTCGATGTTGGCTGATATGAGAGAGCTGTTCATCTGATCGAAACTATCGAGAGCTGCTCTCCCCGATTTGACTTCTGCTTCCAAATAGCGCTTATGTGAGTTAGACACCTGTAACACACACAGCCACAGCATGCTGTTAGGCACAGTGTAATGATTCCAGCCTGAAATGTATTAAAATACACAATACTATGCTTGCTGCCTGTTTGTGTTGGATTTGTGTTACTTAGTGAACATAAGAACACAACTCACATTTTAACACTCTTTAAACACACCATTGTTGACTTTCCTTTGCCTTGTTTCTTAGCTGACTCACACCACATGATCACAGAGACTGTTTCTTTACTGTACAGGTCATGGGAATTTTTTGGAAGAGTTAATAGCAGCATTTTGTTTGTTTATAAAAATATATTTTTTTCTAAAGGCGGCATGGTGGTTTAGTGGTTAGCACATTTTCCTCACACCTCCAGCGTCCTGGGTTCGAGTCCTGCTCACTGTGTATGTGTGTGGAGTTTGCATGTTCTCCCTGTACTTGGTGGGTTTCCTCCCACAGTCCAAAGACATGCTTCTAGGCTGATTGGAGTCTCTAAATTGCCTGTAGTGAATGTGTGTGTGCCCTGCAATGAGTTGGCACTCTGTCCAGGCAAGCACAAGCTCCCTGTGACCTGATGATAGATCAGATAAGTGGTACAGACGATGGAAGTGGACATTTTTTCTATATTCTTCTTCTTTTTTAATTCATATTTAATTTTAATTGTTTTGAAACTGGGTTCAGATTGTAAGTTGTGAATTACATGAATACACAACACATTCAATGGTTAATGTAAAATATAAAGTACAACTGAGGATTAAGGGCCTTGCAGTGGCAGCGTTTGGTGGTCATGGGATTCAAACTCACAACCTTCCAATCAGTTACCACATCTACCACTGTAGCTACTTTATCTAGTTTTATATGACACAAGGGAATTGGGCTACAACTTATTTTAGGTCTGACGGAATTTCTCACATAAATTATGCTGGTGTTTTAACTCAATTTGAGTATTGTTTTGTTTCATTTATTCATTTAAAATAGGTTTAAAAAATTAGTTTATTTTTAATGCCTTCTGATATATCAGTCTCAGCAGCTGAATTCAAGCGGCATTGTGGGAGTCATCATATATATCTGACTTTAGTAGATCTAATAACAGATTGCAAATTAATAGACTTTTATATGTAACTAGTTTAAATGTCATTTCACCACAATTTGTTACGGTTTTTAATCAGTTCTGGACATTGTAAACTTTGCTAGGGATGGAATCTGTCGATCCAATATGGCAACCCAGATTTCCCAGAATAATTGCTTCCTCTTAAGGGAGAAATGAAGAAGAAATCCAATAGCAAATGTGGATTGCAGTAGCATACTGATAACAATATCACATAATGGCATTAAGCTTAAAAAGGATTAAAAGAGTGGTGAAGTTTATAAAGGATGGATTACATCCACTCACAGCTGCTCTTTAGTCCTGAGTTTTTGTTCTTGTGTCCAGGTTGAGTTCCATTCTGTGCTACACCATTAATAATAATGCTTATTAATAGTTCAGAACACTTTTTATATTCTTACCCTTAATTCTTGTGAGAGTTTTTGTATAGATTGTTGCATCCCTCCAAACTGACCGTACATCCGCTCTCTGACTTTCTCCAGAGAGTCCCGCACCTGAAAAATAAATGTTTCCTACAATTATATCAGAATCAGAATCAATTTTATTCAACACATACCTTTACATGTATTAGGATTTTTTCTCGCTGTTTGGTCCAATACTGGCAACTCACATATCACAAACAACACAGCACAATTACAATCACAGTATACATATACTGCATTACAAATGTGTGTGTGTGTGTGTGTGTGTGATATGTGAGTTCATTCCAGTATTGGACCAAATATATTTGTAATAATATCAATGATACATATTGCACTGATAATACATATAAATATTTAATACATACTAATAAATTGTACTATTAATTAATAATATGAGAAAAATAATTTTAAATAATTTAAAAATAATTTACTACTACTACTACTACTACTACTACTAATAATAATAATAATAATAATAATTACAATAATAATAATAATAATAATCATCATCATCATCATCATCATCATAAAGTGTAGGAACCACGAATCGAATTATTCATAATAAAAAAAATTAAAAATAGTGTAGGAATGCTTGTTATTGGCAGGTCAGCACTGTAGTGATTACTGAATGCTGCCTAGCCCGAATTCTTATTAATAGAAATTACCAGTTGACAGAAGCTGTTTCGATGACGTGCACTTTTTGTTATCAGGAAGCAGAATCTCTTTCCTGGTGGTAGTTTTTGAAATTAGTAGGGTGGAAGGTGTGTCTGATGATTCTTTCTGCTTATGTCTATATTGCAGTGACAGTTTAAATGAGTTTTTATGCAGTAAACAACTGACAAGCTGTAAATCTAACAGAAGCCTGAAATGAAGAAACTAGGATGTTTTTACAAACTGCATTTAGATGGGAATTCAATTAGAAATGAAACTGATTGTATGTAAGATATGCATACAGTTTTTCAACCCTGGATGTTCATGACCAGGGCACAGAATGCAGCTTCAATGAGGCCTACAGTATGATGTCACTTCCTTTCTGCACTCAGAGGCAGGGAGACAATAAGGAGGAAGTTTTGATTGATTTCAAGTTAGACAAGATCCCTGTAATATATGTTCTAAGATGTAGACTGTTGGATACTTGGTCTCTTGTCCTTTCTGCACTTACTTGGTCTCGTCTCTTTCTGCACTCACCTCTCTGATGTACCTCATGTCATCTCTCAGTTCACTGGTAGGTAGCTCACGAGCCATCACTTCCTGCTGCACCACACCGAACACCCGGAGTCCCGGCAGCGTCTCTCGCTCAGCAACATCACCATTGCTCACGCTGTAAGAGTGCTGAAGAAGACAACGTGACGGGGTCAGATTTCTATCTGAATATATGTATGTGCTTGACAAAATGGGCGAAGGTGACTGTTCTGTTTATGCCATGTGTGCAAATATGTGTGTGGAGTGCACATGCTCAAAACACCTGTGTAAATATAAGGAACTGTGTAGTTTGGCTAGTGAGAAGGAGAAAGTGTCTGCATGCGCATGCTGGGATGTTTTGTTTTTCTGTACAGTGTTGCTGAGTTTTCAGATATGGGATGAGTGTTCAGATTTGTGAACAGGCAGTGACAAAAAGTCCTAACTGATGGTGTAGTATTTCTGGCTATACAGTGTTGAGAGCGCTCTGCCTCAGTGCTGCTGTCTCTCGCTCTGTCTGGGCTTCAGCTCATAGAGACAGAATATCTATAAAGTAAGCATGATCCTTATTCTGAAAACATTCAGAACTGTATTTTCACACTGATAACTTTTCTAAATGTGATGAAGATGTCATCAGTGGATGTGCTGGACATTTATATGTTTGGTATATCTTAATAATGTGCCTAGCTTAAAATAAACACTCTTACTTGCCAAATGTATTTCATGTAGTCTTCTAAACATACTGTATGTCACGATGACCAAGAAATATGCAAAAGTTATAATACACACTACATGTCAGGAATAATGAGAGCAAATATTACATCCTAGAGTTGTTCATAGAGTTGAGGGTTGTTAGAATAGCAAAGGGTAAATGCATACAAGCCATTTCAGAATATCGTATTCAATAAAGGGAGAAAATTACCTGAGCATCTCTGTTAATTAATAAAAAACACCTCACAACATTTCAACAATGTCACAGTGTCTGAACCATGTTTAGATCAATATTGCTTGAGTATTTTAAAGTTTGACCTAAGGGTATGCAAAGTTTTGCCCTTAGTTGAATCCACATATCAAGTAGCATGTTAGAACTCATGGTGTGGTAATGACCTGGAGTGTCATCACATTTTAATTAACACATGTTTATAGAGGGATATAGATATAGAAAATCCTCCTTTACATTAAAGAATAATAAAATATATAATATCTAAGAACAGCTTCACTAAGCGTAACTGTCTGGTGTGAAATTAGCATTTCAGATGGTGACTGCAGACATGACCTGAGAATCAAAACAATAAATGGCAGGAAACATGGACAAAAATAGCAGTATGAGTTATGCCATGCATACAGAATAGAGGATTCATCTAACAATGCTCCAGACAAATGCAGCTCTTGATTACATCCTGTTGATAAGGGTTAGAGCAGAGAAAATACAGGAACTAGCAGTGTGGAAACTCCAGGGATGAGCTGCAAGAATCATTTGATCCAATCAGATTTTGGTAAATTGTATTATCGATATATACATCCATCAATTTTCTGTACCTCATATACTACACAGTGTTGCAGGGAACCTGGAAACTATTCCAAGGAACCCGGAGCACAAAGGTGGAGGGCATCGTAGACAGGGTGTCAACCCATTGCAGGGCACAATCACACGAATGCTCACACACTACAAACAATTTAGAGTGCCAATAAGCCTGCAGCGCATTTCTTTAGACTCGGGGAGGGAACTGGAGTACCTGGAAGCCAATCCCTGAACCACAAGCAGAACATGCAAATTCCACATACACAGGGCGGAGGCGGGAGTCGAACTCTCAGCCTCATAGGTGCGAGGAAGACAACACCTTCTCCTGTGGTTAAAACAATCATCTGGGTTTAATTCTGATTGCCCACTGTGATAAAGTCACCCATCTGCTCAGCATCAGTTATGTTACTCGCAAGACCATTTGCCAATTACCATTTTACCAATTTATTCCCTCCTAATCTCTTCAGGATTAAAAAAAACAAAACGAAACTGAAGCTAAAATTTATGTGATAAAGAAGTAACACCAAAATGACATAAATTTTCCAAAAAAAAAACTTAAACCAGGATTAAATTCAGCTTAGAAAAAAACAATCTTGGTTGCATTTGAATTCATGAATAAATTGGACCGAGAAAGTGAGAAAGACTAGTGTTGAGAATCAGTAGAGATCCAAACATTCCTCAGGCACATATTAATATATTAGATAATATTTCAGTGCTCATAGTTCCTCTGTTTTGCGTCCTCCTCCAAGCAATAATAAAACAATCACATCGCTTTAAACATTCAGCTCATGGTGTGTGTTCAAGCAGCATTGCAGACTGTGAAACACGGTGACAACCAACATCTGTTTAAAGACTACACTATCATCGTCATCATTTTAGCACTTACCTACATGCTAGTGTGCTTCTGAAACCGAACAGCGAAATAGTATTATGATATTGATGTGTCTCCTACTCGTACCTTCTCCTCAGCAGGTGATTCTCTTCCTGGAGGTCGTTCTCTCAGCATGAGGCCATTCTTCTTCCTCATCCAGCTGCCATTGACCATCTTGCCGTCCTGCAACACAGCACACCTTTAGTTACTTGCGTCTGCAGATCTCTGAACTGTTTTTAATGAGAACTGTGCAGTCACCCATAGCAGGTGTGTCTCTTTGCAGCCAAAATGTCACAAAACAGGTATTTCTCCATACAACTGGCTATAATTGTACGTTCTCAAAAAACAGAAGACTATAATTGTTATCTGTGGCCTTTTTAATGCTGAGGTGGTGTGTGTTGTTTTATATGTTTTTTTGTTTTGTTTTCAAAAGTTATTTAAAGGGACTTTTTCTTGACGCTGGGGTGGTCAGCTCAGAGATTCAAGTTCAATCCTTTTTCCTAGGAAGGTATATGTGGTGAACCCTTAAGGTATATAAGGATCTTTAAGGTCTGGTTATGTACCGGTGACTATTTTTAAAGGTATAATACAGTCATGTTTTTAGATAAAGGATCCATATGAAAGATTTCCTATGAATTTGAAAGTTTACTACCTTTATTTTTGTGAGTATGCATAGTTTCTACCAGTTTAATTAAATAAACAAAGGAATACAAATTTTACCCCCAAATATGAGGCAAATACATTGACTACAATGATTTAGTGGCCAATTCAGTCAGACTTGTGCATTTTTGGATGGTGTGACTGTCTGATTCCTTTAATCTCATTCATGTAAGTGGAGGTTTAACTAAATCCAGACGTTTCCTCGAATTCAGGAAGAAGTATTCCCTTTTCACCAATGACCACATATTTTATCACAGATGTAACTGGGTTCATGTAGCAGCTGCGCCTTCTTCTGTTTTTCCTTTCTACAAAATGCAGACGATACTCGACTAAATTCCGTACGCCACCCTTATAAATGATCTCATCTGTAAATAATAGCCATATAACATTTCTCGTAGCAGTCCTGCATGTAAACTAAACTATTTATATAGTGATCTAATGACAACAGAAAATTGGCACACACACTTCTTTCAGGGAGACAAGAACAATGATTTCTTTCACCGTCCTTGACTGCAGGTATCACTCAGGAGGATTGCACAAAGAGCAGGTTGAGAAGAAAACAAATATGAATGGCTTGAGGAATTTTGAAAGGAGAGGCACCAGTCAATCAAACTGTGGCGGCTTCAATGAGCCAATAGAATTAGATATCACTGCCATGCCCTGTAATATGGTGTCGTTTTGGTGAATGAGTAGAGCACAGAGATAGCTTTCTAGAGTCGGCCATAATTAGATGCTTGATCTTTGGATTCAGGAGAGGCGACTTCCTGGCTTCTGCACACCCTGGATGTAACTTCAGACAGGCAGATAAGATAAAACTAGTCTTAAAAACAGTCTTAATCATCACAGGAAATGGTGGTTATGTAATCCTTTAAAAATCTTCGAACCACCCATACTGTTTACTGAACATTTTTTCTAGGAATGGCCAATTTTGAGCTATGTTATCATTATTGTGATAAATTATAACTGAAAAAATATCATCTGGTAGCAGTTTTATTATTTGTAAATATTTTTTCCTTCACTTCATTTTGAATGCTGTACTTCTGTAACCATTCACTGAGATATAAGTTACGTAAAACGTGACACATCAATGCACTGAATCTACAAACCCAACAGACACTACCAGTCAAAAGTTTGGACAAACCATCTAATTCCATGGTCTTTCCTGATGTTTATTTCTTTCTACATTGTAAAACAAAGCTGAAGGCGGCCGAAATCCACAATAATGTCCTTTGAGCAGTTGATATTGAGATATGTCTGCTACTGATGCTCTGTAAAGCCTTCATAATGGCTCTAATCTGAGGTGCTGTTAATTGGTGATTTCTGAGGCTGGTAACTCTAACTGAACTTCTCCTCTGCAGCAGAGGTAAGTTTTGGTCTTGCTTTACTGGGATGGTCTCCATGTGAGCCAGTTTCATCATGGTGCTTTATGGGTTTTGCAAATGCACTTGACAATACTGTTCTTGCAGGAACTATTCCAGAACACCTGACCTTCGTGTCTTAAAATAACAACTGACTGTTTTTTGTTGTCATTACATATGGATTACTTAAGTCCATGTGTGTTATTTCATAGTTTTGAAATCTCCAGTATTCTTCTAGAATGTATAAAATAAATCCCTAACCAAAAAACATTGCATTAAAAGGTGTGTCCAAACGTTTGACTGGTAGTGTATGTACATGTATGTATCATGAAAATGTGTCATTATATTGCTTCCTTCCAATAAAGAAACATCAATAATAGTAGTAACAAAGCTTTATTCATGTAACCCATACTGAGTAGCTGGTACTGTCAGAGCTGGTCTCCGATAGCCTGAATATCCACAGAGCATTAGGTTACTGGGCCAACCCTATTTAATTACATGATGGATCCCTATCAATTTTGTATTGTTATGCCTGTAACACAATATTTGTAGCATCTAAATATAAGAATGCGTTCTTGTGACACCTCGAGCTTCTCAGCAAGCTAGTTTTACTTGTTCTCTTCTTCTGCGTCACAGTGTTTTGTCCTTTTCTCTGGTCTGCGTAGGTGCTTAGAAATAAGTTGTTCTTGTTTTGGAGCTAAATTTAAACTTTGCTATGACCACTGCAGAGGATCTATCTATGATCATAATGAAGAATTAACATATGTTAAGCAAAAATAAGCAAAAAAGTTGAGGATTCCATTAAAATATTTATTTAAACCTGCATTAACACATAGAAACACGTACATGGTTTTATGAAAATATTCTAAGTTAAATATTAATATTTAAAGGTATAAAGGGGTAGGGAGGAATTCTGGAGGAAGTTAGATTTTAGGATTTTTTCTTTTCTATTTTTCCTTTTTATTTTTCCATGGTCTCCTTTTATGAGTAGTGATTTATGATTAGACTGACTTTAAGTGAAATGATCATTATAATTGTAATTTGATTTCTCAAAAATCAGTTTACAACATGTTAACATAAAGGCATTTACATAAAAATGTAATATAAATTAATCTCTAAAGATGTTTAAAAATACAGGAACTAATGACAGTAAAATTCATATTAATTAAAATAACTTAATTTTGTATGTCTTATTTACAACATGTTCTAATTTGCCGAATTTGCTCATCAAATTCAGATCAGCATATTTGATGAATATATTCCCAGTGGATCCTGACTTTACAGACATCCAGTATATTACAGTTAACCTAAATACATGCCAGTAAAATACTGGCAGACTCCCTATCTACAGACAGCAACTATAATCTTCTAAGCCTGTAGTCAGGACTGTTAAGAGGTGGTCTAAAGAAGAAAAGCTAGAGTTTTAGACTTCTAACATTTACCCACCAAGATTAAAAACCATTCACCTTCATAAAGCTACAGAAGTGTCCTACAGAAGTGGGGTCCAATTCCTACCAATACCAATCATGTATCATCAGGACAGAAACACATTGACAAAGGTGATAAATGCTAAGAGAAGCTGAAAAGCTGAGAAACAAGTTCTCAGGTAACATTACCGCCAACAAGCAAACTTCCCCACCTCTGTGTACAATAAACAGCTGATGAACTGAAGGTGTTCTATTATAGATTCCACACACCCAGACTTATGTGCCACACCCACTCCTATAGTCTCTCTATACATCCATTAATATCCACTCTAAAGTCTGTTAAATATAATGTTCTGTGAGGAAGATGTTTGTCAAGACATTCAGGAACAAAAGTCCAGTAAAGCAACTGGCCTTTGTGTCTGAGAACTTGTGCTGACCAGTCTACACACAGATCCTCAACAATGGAAATACCCTCCTGCTTCAAACACCACACAACTATCTTCATCCCCAAAAACCCCACCAGGCTCACAAAGCTATGGCTACAGACCAGTGTCTTTAACATTTGAGGTCATAAAGTATTTTGAGAGACGCACCTGTAGGACATCTCTGGCTTCCTGCTAGACCCCCCTTCAGTTTGCCTATCAAGGCTAATAGGTCAATGGTTGATGCAATCAACATGGGACTGCATTATAGTCTCCAACACTGCTGCCATACAGAGGTATGCAGGGATCCCATTTATGGACTTCAGCTCAGCATTTAACACAATCAACCAAGATCTCCTCCATACTAAATTGATTCTGCTCTCTGTGCCCACCTCCAATTGTCAGTTGACCAATACAGAGACAGCAACAGGTGAGGTTGGGGTAATTCAATCTTGCAACCTGCACGACCAACACAGGTGCCTCCCAGGGATCTAGGTTATCTACACTGTGCTTCTCCATCTCTACAGACCCTTTATTCAAACTGCTGAGGTTTGCAGATGATGAGTCCACACACTGAGACAAGGTCAAGCATTTTGTTGTGCGGAGCAGGCAAAACAACAAGCTCAAGACAGTTGAGATGACAGTGGACTTCAGAAAGAATTCCCCCAAAAGCCCTAGACCCTAGACTTCCCTAGACTAGCCCTAGACTTTCCCTAATAACCATAATGAACAGCACATTGTCAGCTATACAGTCCTTCAGACTCCTGAGCAACACCTCTCACAGGAACAGACGTGGGAGTCCTATATTGATTCCACAGTGGAAAAAAGCCCGGCAGAGGATGTACTTCCTCTCCCAACTGAGGAAGTTCCACAGGTCACAGGAGCTGCTGAGTCTGTTCTATGCATCTCAGTAACTGTCAGGTTTGGTTCAGCCACCATATCAGACCAAGGCTGTGAAGACTGCTCAGAGGGTCACTGTACACCCCTGCCCCTGTTTCAGGACATTCCCTTAGTCAAGAAGGTGACAGAAAGAATAATCACATATGCCACACACCCTAGGCATGGGGCAAATATTTAGTGTGACTTTTGCTTTAGGGTTAGGTTTAGCAAATGTTTTAAGATAAGATAAGATATGATAAGATAAGATAAGATAATCCTCTATTTGTCCCACAGCCAGGGAATTTGCAGAGCAAGGGCAGCTAAAGAAAAAGATAAAGAAAAGGATAATATCAAGGCAAGGTGAGTTGAAATTATAAGAGATATAAAAGATATTTTAGAGAGACTAATTATAGACGTCATTATAGAGAGACTTAATACATACCACATAAGTTACACCATCTACCTGTGTTATAAAGTTCAGAATATATAGTAATAAAAGGCTTTAATTCATCCCACCCTGGCAGTGTGCAGCTTATTACACAATTCTGACTTTTGTTCACACTCTACACAGGTTACAGGCCAGTTCCCATTTAATTAAAGTAAATACTGCTTTCAGACTCATCCACATTACTGCCGGTCTTATCCATTCTGTACTATATGAGCCAGTGGCTATCAGAAATGGCAGGCGGGTATCAGCTCAGCTTTAAGGAGGAGGCAGTGGTGTGGCAGTGAAATCATATCAGTCCAAGGTACAGAGAAGACAGAACACGCACACAGTGTGACAGACAGAGACACTGCTATTTTCTGTGTTAAATGTGACACTGCCATGTTCTTCTTAACACACGCTAATGTGTTAATATTTAACTGTAAACCAAATACTAAAATGCTTCAGTAACGTGTTCAGCAATTCAGCCATCAGTTGAAAACTGTATGAGCATGAGTTGTGCTAATGTGATAATATCTACATGTCTGATGTCATGTCTGATGTTATGTGTGTGTGTGTGTGTTACTACACTATTATTTGTCTATTAAATCCAATTCCTGTACCTTTTTAATTGATAAAACTAATTGGCCCATAAATAGCTGTATGTCACTGAAACCACAGTATTGCAGTATATGTAGTCATTCTTGTAGTTATTCTTTGTGTTGTCTTATTAATTTAATTACTGTGTATATTACTGTCATATTTTCATGTATACTGTGTACTGTGTATTCATATTTTGGTTTATTTTTTAGTAATATAGTACTCTTATTATTACTGTATATTTATTATTACTATAGTATTGCTGACTTGTTATGTAATTAGTAAAATGTATCAAATAATAACCATCAGATAAGTAAAATATATATTTATTAATTATTCAATAGAATACCTTCTAAATTTCCTACTAATCCGTATATGATATACTACTACAATTATTTTTATATTTCATTATTATTAATTCTATTGTAACACGAATAATAATAGAAGGGTTTTCTGTAAATGATGTAAATGAGGAGAAGTGACAGCTGAGAGGTCTCATCTATGCAGATTTTAGTGACGGATAAAAAAAATAAAACACTTACCGAGAGCACAGAACTCTTTGTCTTCTCATTCTGTCCAGTGGGGATGTCGTCAGATCGGAGGGTCAATCTCAGTCGCCTGACTCCTCTCTGAACATATCAGTGACAAACACACACACACATGCAAACACACACACACACACAAAACAAGGGTAATAAAAGGTCAGTAAAAACAACATGACAACCGTAGGACTAGCCATTTATCAAGGTCAGTCTAGTGAACATTTTCATTTTCTGAGAATGTTATCTCAGATCAGAATTTTATCTTCAGCAGTGTTTCAGTCAAACCCTGACCTCATTCAAGTCTGGTATTTTACTGTACTCTTCGAATATCTGCATTTTTTTTTTTTTTTTTTTGGAAGAAGCCTGGAACATTTTATATCATTTTGCTAATATTCAGATGGTCTGAATTTCAAAGAAAGTCCTACTCCCATTCCCTGCTTTCATCTGTTTCAAAGCCTCATTATGTGCATGTAGAAGTAGAGCTTATGGTATGAACGTGTTTTTTTTTTTTTTTTTGCAATTGAAAAATGATGGCAACACATTAGACGGTTAGTCGAGTATAAACAAAAATTAACAAACCAGCTTGATGACTATTGTGTTTAGATTCAAGCCATTGTTTACATGCTTTAGATGCTTTGTCAAGAAGGAAGGAAGGCAGGAAGGGACCATGAGGGAAACTTGGCGAAAATAAGACCTGTAATAGCTAGTGAGCTAAGTAAACACAGTGGGAGGGATAAATACAACATGTAAGTCTTATAATAAACTCATAATAATGCTTTATACAGCTACCGGGAAGTGATATAGCTACCTCTTTATTTCTTATACTCCTTATAAATTCCTTATATCACCAAAGTGGTCATTATTAATCACAGTAATAATGTCATGTGCTGCACTCTTGTTTGCTGCTGTCCACACTGGAGATATATACACGCTGTAACTACCACACCCTCGCTTACGGTCCAGGCAAATTAAACCCCATGCAAATATTACACATAATCATGTGTATGCTGAAGTAAATATAAACAATATTCCTTTCATTCCAGAGGCTGAAAAAGCAACCTTGAATAAATGTTAAATGTGTTTATTTAACAGGCATTACAGTTTTTCTGTAACACCAGCCATATCACCAGGGCATTTTGAATGCGGTATATAATTTATAAACCTACAGTTGTACACTCCTAACTTGTTCATTTATTACTTGTGTTTTGCTTGCTCTATAGCGGCCAGTTTATGACCCCAGTAGCATCTGATGCTTTTATACCAGCAGCATGTCAGTGTTTCTGTGCTGAGAATGATCCTTTACTTAAATTATCAGCTCAGTGATGGTCTTACGGTGATCCCTTTTTGTTCATAAGTAGAGAGTGATAGCAAATTGTATAGCAACAGCTACTAACTGTGAAATTACAAAGCATGAACTAATTTTCTTGAGAAAAGTGTAGATTATTGTAGATATGCAAGACAAAAGGGGTTTTCAGAACCGCAAAAAAATGTAGCTTAACAAAATAAACAAAACTGATCTGATGTTAGATATAGAATCTAGATCATTGTACTAAGTAATACATTTCCAAGCTCTACACAAACTGTCCACTATGTTAGAAACACCTTTACACCTGTTCATATCTAATCAGCCAATCGTGCCATCATGCAGCCATCAATCAGCCATCATGCAGATACGGGCCAAGAGTTTCAGTTATAAAGGGGAAATAAATGTGATCTTTGTGAAACAGTGGATGCTGGTGCTAGGCTGGTTTGAGCTATTTCTATAACTCCTTAGATTTTCACATACTACAGTCTCTAAAGTTTACACAGAATGGTACGAAAAACAAAAAACACCCTGTGAGAGGTGGGATGAAACACCATGATAAGAGAGCTCAAAGAAGAAGGATGACACTGGTCTGAGCTGACAGGAAGTTTACAGTAACTCTATCATGCACATAACAGCATCCCAGCATTGAATCTTGCAGTGGATGAGACCACATCAGGCTCCTCTCCTGTCAGCCAGGAACAAGAATCTAAAGCTGATAGGCACAAACTTGCCTAAACTGGACAGTCAGTAAATAGAGCAGCTTTTCAGATCTTCAAGTAATTTGAATGAATCTGTACCCATGATGTGAAAGTCTGTTATTGAATCCGAGCCCAATGTCAACTTCTGCTGTTCTAGCCATTCACCATGAAGATAGATTTAAGTTTTGCTCATGCTGAGATGCTTTTCTGCTCACCACAGTTTTGAAAAATGATTATTTAATTGTCCATATTCCTTCCTGGTGGCTCAAAAACGTATGGTCAATTTCCTCTGTGCTCTCATATCAACAAGGTGTTTTACACCAACAGAACAGTCACTCACTCACTGTTTTTAGATTTCCACACCATTCTGTCTAAACTCTAGAGACTGTTGTGTGTGAATATCACTATAGGAGGTCACCGGTTTATGAAATACTCAGCTATCTGAACCTTGGTACCAACAACCATGCCACGGTTAAAGTCACTGTTTCTTATTCTGATCTTTGATAAATGAAGCTCTCGACCTGTATCTACATGACTTTTTATATTGAGCTGCTTCCACATGAGTGGCTGATTGGATAACAGCTACACTGAGCAGGTGTACAGGTGTTCCTGTTAAAGCGGAGTGTGAGTGTATATCCTGTAATAATTCTACATATAGTTTTTTTTTTTTTAATATAAAAAATGAACTGTCTTTGAACCAATTTTTGGTTCTGACCACTATACACTTGTCATAAATTGATGTTTTATATTGTCCTTTAGATGACTTTTATGGGGATTAACTGAGCACTCGTGTTGATTAGCCGTGAGAAAGAGCTCTCTGACTGACAATTCAATGGCAGGCGCTGATAAAATAAACATGACAGGGCTCTGGCAGCTCTCATTACACTGCCTGTTCTCTGTGCTAATCTTATCCTTGAGCCAACACAGAGACCAGCTCTGAGAATGATTAGCCATGATGTGTTAAATTAAACCATAGCCCTGAGTGTGAAAGATAGACATGTAGCCAAAGAGAGAAGGATGTGAACAAACAAATATAAAAAACCCAACATTGGTCAATGGTCAAAAAGAAGGGAAATGAGAGAGGAAGTGAGACAGGACATGTCCTGTTCTCCAATGGTTCTTACTTACCTCACTCCTGTGCTCCGGAGTGGACGTGGTAGTGAGCGAGGAGCCTCCTGTGCCATTTCTCAGCATGTCTCCGTACTACTGTCCCTCTCTCAGACCACAGCAACACACACACATTCACACCCACTCAATGCTGCCACCTGCTCCACCACTCTGGGCAATTCAGCAACTTTAGAAGTTAGCGTGTGAAAGAGGCAGGATGGAAAAAAGAGTTTCCCTTGAGCAA
This sequence comes from Hemibagrus wyckioides, assembly GCF_019097595.1. Classification (NCBI taxonomy): domain Eukaryota; kingdom Metazoa; phylum Chordata; class Actinopteri; order Siluriformes; family Bagridae; genus Hemibagrus; species Hemibagrus wyckioides. The sequence goes on along the minus strand of NC_080736.1, from coordinate 11,073,459 downwards.
AAGGCCTGTGCTAGAATTCCTTCCTCTGGATGGTAAGCAGCAGGGGAGAAAAAAAAAGTGGCCAGTACTCCAAAGTGCAGTGGACAGTGGAAAGAAACAAACTACAGCATAGGGAAAAAGTCCAAAGTGTGTTACACACACACAGAAGCATGCACAACACACACACCCACATGCACACACAGACAGGCTCCTCCTAACTAGAGATAGACAGAGAGAGAGTGAGAGAGAGAGTGAGAGAGAGAGTCAGTGGGCATGACAAACTGAGAGGCCACTAGAAAGACTGAATGTGCATGTGCGTGTGTGTGTGTGTGTTACAGCTATGTTGGTTGTGGCGCTGGTATGACCTGTCCTTCTACATTTCTCCTGTTCTATGGTCTCCACCCACTTGCTTGTATCTCAGGACTTTCAGCCTGCTGTTTCTGCTTCGTATGTGTAGCATAAACACACCAATACACACCCAGAACAGAAGGAGAACAGGCATCACTCCAGCACCGAAACTAAATCCTTCACCTGTGTGAAAGGTGGAAAGCTATGAAAAATTTACACTACGCTAATTAAACAAACCATCATCACAGCAGCTGCTCAATGACATCGTGAACTACAAGTTTATTTTTATTGCATTAAATGTTAAACTAGGTGGCATGGTAGGCATTAGAAGTATGAACCTCAGGCTTCCACATCATACAATAAAAATTTGAATCTTAAGGCAAGGTTTTAATATTTCATGATACACTAGCATTTAGATTAACATGACAACAATTCAATATTTTATGATACCTATGACTCTGCTATGATATACAATATAATTTGATTTAGTAGCCTCAGATAAATATGTGACCAGTATATTATTTGTTTTGTATTTAGGGTAGGCCAATCATTAACTTATGTCCTATAGAAGGTAGAAGTTCTGGGCAAACCATTTTAAAATTTAGCTCACCAAATTTAGCTCATTTAAACATCTGTTCACACATAACACGTTATTGAAAACCAGTTATCTGTCCCTTTTTAACTGATGTATTGGTCCAGATTATCTGATGGTTACACCTCAATACACAGTCTCTCAGGCAGCTGGATAAGATGACATAATCTTTGTTTTTTTTTTGTTAGCTAACGTATTAGCTACCCTGTAGACAGGCTAACAAATGAGGTAGATTGCCTGTGAACATTTCCAGCGTGGTGTTTATATTGTCAGATATTAAATCTATTGAAATAGATATGACCACAGCCAAAATGGTAACTCCCAGTTAAACCACTCACCGAACCAAAACAAAGGACTTTTCACCACTAATCTACATTTATAGCCTTTAGCAGACACCCTGCTTTACAGAGGGACTTACAGAAGTGCTTTTAGTAATCTCCACTAAAACAATATCATGTTACTTATGTCAGGGCCAAAGTATTTTATTGAGTTAATGTTTTGTTAAGGTGGATGATAAGTTAAAATAGCAAAAAATTAAAAACCAAAAAAAGAAGAAGAATACGAAAGAAAGAAAGAAAGAAAGAAAGAAAGAAAGAAAGAAAGAAAGAAAGAAAGAAAGAAAGAAAGAAAGAAAGAAAGAAAGAAAGTCAATGTATTTTTTATTTCATAGTCATGCCTATATTACAAGGATATGCTAAATGTAAATTTCCTGTTTGACTGCAGCTTTAATTTTGAACATATGGATAAAATATATAAAATATAGTATATACTATAAAATCTAAGAGTGACACAACTGAAAATCATTCTCCTTCCTGAAGAGAGATCATGACTTTGAATCCCAATGATGCCTCAGCCAGCCGTGACCAGGAGACAAGGGAGCAAAATTGACCATGCACTCTGCCTAGGCATCTGTGAGCTTGTGTATTTGGAAGAGGGTAGATAGAGCTGTCCTCTGGGTGTGGTATGCTGTCCACTAACTCTGCCCTTGGTGGGGAAATTGGCTGGTAAACAAACTGGGGAGGAAAAAACAGTTGAAATTAGGGTATATTATATATATAAAACACACAGCAAAGGTTTTACAGAATCTCAGCTCAGTATCTCTGGCATAGCTAGTTTAAAATGAAAATCACTGATAGGTATTTGTGACATACAATGCATGCATTGTTATCCCTGGTATAAACCTACAAACCAGATCTACTTGATTTGTTCATTTTAAAGCGATATGTACTGAACATTGCATTTGTCCTGCTGTGAGCTTTATATCTGAACATCCTGCAAGAGAATAAAAAAGCACTAGCTCCTTTTTTTAAGTTCCAGTGTACATATCTAACTTACACACCACAACCGTCACCCTCTCTGGAACAAATTATTGCCAGATGCTTTTTTTTGTTCATATTTTCTGGCTGACATAATGCTGAGGTAAGGTACAATGAATATCCAAATTATTACAGTATACATATGGCACCTCAGACAGTTAACTAGGTCTTCAAATATCCATACACACCCCTGATGTAGAAAAAAATCCTGGTTAAACTGGAACTTCTAAGCATTTTCTGTTGTCTAATAACATTTATGTTGAAAGTGCTGAGGCTTTCAGGACTGAACAGAAGTTGACAAGCATAAGCCTGTAGCAGGAGTTATCCTAGTGCCCTTGCTCTGTCCTGCCATGACTGAGTCCTTAAGGAAGGCTCTGAATCCTTAATTACTCTGAGGCAAAGGGACACATAAGGCTCAGGATACATGGAAAGGAGAATTCTGTGTTGCACCTCTAATTATCAGATACCGGCTCTGTATTATCAGTTTTAAAGGTACTTTACTTCACTTGAGTAAGTACTTAAGGGGGAAAAACATTGGCTTAGGGCTACAACAGTGTCAGCATTTGTACACTAAGACTGTCAATTTTTGATTTGTCAGCAAAGAGATTTTTGTTGATTTACTTGAAATATCTCATTGGGCACTAGATAGTAACTCATTAGCTCAGTCATTTAACACTGCACTGTGATGCTGTATAAACATTAACCAGCACATTTACGCTTTGCATCACTTGTGGAAACTGTTATTTTTGTGTTGAACAGGAAAACAGGAAAATCTAAAAAAAAAAATCTTTTAAGCCCCACAAAAGTGAAGTTTATTCCACCACAAAAATATGACAGGAAAGGGTTTCTTTTCTTGACAGAATGTGACGTGTTGTTTTGTCTTAGAGACGACAATTATATTTACACACCGAAGGAAAAAATACAAACTAACAACTAACCTACTGCTAACAACAATTCACTAATTACCTGGTAATCCATCTCTAGAAATCTTTAATGGTACAAAAGTTAATCCAGAAAGGATTATTTAACTAAATTCTATTCAGATTATTTAACTTGTTTTCTTCTTTTTCTTAAAAAAAACAACATTTATATAATAATTTTTAATTTCACATTAATAAAAAATACATTCAAGTTAATGACAAGGTTAGATATAATGATTTCTGCTTGAAATAACAATTTAGTGTGTTCATAAAAAAATCTTTTATTTGCAGACCTCAAAAACATCCTTTTAGACCTTTGCCATTCTGCCAGTCGGTTTCTTGAGGCAATTTGCATCATTCACTCTATTCTTTCTAAAGCACCTTCAACACTTTGGATTGACTTGGCTCTTTTTTAACCATCAAGTCAAGTGGCTCCAATAAAAAATAAACAGGGTTGAGATTCAGTGATTGCACTGAACAATCCATTACGCACAGAATACCAGCTGACGGCTTCTTTTCTCAGTAGGTTTTGCATAATGTGGAGCAGAGTTTTGGGTCATTGTCCTGTTATTGGGTGAAACTGACTCCATTTAAGTGTTGTTCTCGGGGTATGGCATGGCTTTGCGAATTGGAGTGATTGCTGTCTTTGTTCAAGTTTCTCTTCACCCTGTACAGGCCATTACATTCCCTCCACCATGCTTAACTGATGGCTGCAAGCACTCCGCCAGTCTCGTTTCATTTGTTCTGTGCCTAAATGTTCTTCCCTGTGATCGAAATTCCTCAAACCTAAATGTCTCTGCCCATAACACCTTTTTCCCCAATCATTGTCTGTTCAGTGTCTGTGCCTGTTTTAACCCTTTTTATTTATAGGCCAGTCACAAATATAGCTTATTTCTATGCAAATCTGCCTAGAAGGCCAGCATCCCAGAGTCACCTCTTAAGTGTTTAAGAAGATTGGTGTTTTGTGGGTCTTATTTAATAAAGCTGCTAGCTTAGGCATCTGTTTCTCAAACTAGAAAATCTGATGTATTTAATCTCCTGCACATTTGTGGGAGTAGAACACACCTTTTTAAGATATCTACAGATCCTGCCAATTTCTCTCATGCAATAGCTTCCACTTCTCAAAACATACTAAAAGCCAAGAATTTCTGAAGAAAGCTTTTACTCTTGAGACTTTTTTGAGACTGCCCAATGCTCCTGAGACTCAAGTAGCCCAAAGAAATCTAGTTTTATTGGTTCCTTAAGCAGAACAATGCTTTTCAGCCACGCTACATAACATAATTGCACAAGGGTTTGTGATGACAAATTAGCCTTTTAGCATACTAAAATCAGATCCCCCATGCAGGTAATAATAAATATTGTCTAGCCTGTATTTCTGATCTATATTGTGTTAATTTAGTTAGAAAAAAAGTGATTTTCTTTCAAAAGGTGATTCCAAACTTCTGAAAGGTAATGTGCATGTATTGTTGTTGTTGTTGTTGTTGCTGTTTTAAAGCCATGTTCAGAGTATTATTTATCCAATAATGCTTCATAAAAGCCTCTTCATATCTATGCAAAAGACAAAAAAAAATATTATATTACTCTTTAACTTTAACTTTACTTTTCCTGGTATCCTGGCAAAGAAAATTAGCTAATGATGATGAAATGATAATATATTATATGGGTAAGACTTTGCAGTAGTGTTCCATAACTCATTAGTAACTATGTAGGAACTAAGCAGAAATGAATGAGTAATTGCTAGTGAGTTTTTAACGAGTAGCTTAACCTGCTTATGTTAGTTCTATCAACCATTAGGAACTTCTTAATTACTCGGTAAGCAGGGTAGTTCATGGGAGTTCACTAAACAGTAATTGCTCAGTCTTCTAGTCTTTAATAGTCTTTTCTGAGCCTTACATTTCTCCTGCATAGATACTACCTAATTATGGTCATTTTTTATAATAACTACTGATTAAGTACTGATTACATTAATTTTCAAACCCTTCCTTATGAATCTATACTAGGTAATATACTGTAATCTGATCTAATACATCAGTGTCAAAAGTGTGTCTCACATTTATACTTTAAAATTTTACTCTTAAGTAAATAACACACAGTAATCAGTAACGAAATACCATAATACATCAAATGTCTTTCATTTTATAATACTGTTCCCCTTCATTGATCACAGCTGATGGACAACACAGTAACTCTCCAGTCATTAGTCAAATTACACTTTATTTTTTAATCTTATATCCGTATAGCTGCATATGGTTATGCAAAGCAACAGAGTCGTTATGATGAACTCAGCAAATACTGATCATAGTTCATAGCGAACTCCTGCTAACATTCTGAATAATTAACTTATTAGGAATTAAGTATAGATCCCCTAGAATCCCACTAATACGTTTTAACATGAAAATACACTGACAAAGGACAAGAAGCACAGTGAGTGACAGACAGGAGAAAATTCAATAAATACAACAAATACAGACAATAGACTATAAAATTAAGAACAGGTTGCAAACCCTGGTCCTGGAATTCCCCTGTCTTTCACATTTTAGGGTTTTTCCTCCTCTATCACACATCTAATCAGCTAATTAACAGTGCTTCCTCATCTGACGTGGGTGTGTTACAACAGGACAAACACTAAAATGTGCAGCACAGGGGTTTGTCAGAACCAGGTTTAAGAACCAGTGCAATAAACTATATAATAAACTATAGATTAAACACTAAACTATACACGGTTTAAACACTGAAAATAGTTTCAAGCAGCAGTATGAATATGTAAAGTAATGTATTAATGGCTCAGAGGAAGAAAGCGTTAAAATATAAACATGGTGCAAATGAATCGGCTTCTCTGTAACCTTCTACCGGTTGGACAGTGAAGAGTTCATGGGACAGCTGACATCAAGCCTTCGAGATGCTGTATGCTTTCCTTATCCACCACAAACAAGACCCAGTAACAGACCGCTCAGTCTTTACTACCCACTGCAGCCCTTTGACACAGAACAGTTTCTATACCAGTCAAAGTATTTCAGACTTAAAAGGAATGATTTTGATTAAAATTACGAGTCATGGCATGTTCTTATTTTGAACACATTCTCACACCATGGGTGGAGTTCATACATTTCTTAAAGCTTCATCATGGAACAATTGAATAAGAATAACCGAATAAGGTAACTGAATAAGAGTACACGTTTTAATTATTAATTATACTCAGGTGCCAAACCATCAAAACTATACCTAGGTATAGTAACAAAGTTTATTTTTCTCTGGTTTATTATTATATAAGCTTTGCTAGCTAGCTTAGTAAGTACTTTAACTCTTATATTGATCTAATATTGGGTAACAAGCTTATAAATGCTACCGAATTATTGTAGTGATATCAAGTCTGCAACTAGATGATCAAATTTCATTTATGCTCCATATTTGTTGACACAGAAACATGTCACTCATCAAATTTGATTTAATATCTAGGAATGTGTCTGTTCTGATGTTACAACTTTTGTCTAATAATAATATCATAATGAAACACAAAAATAGTGGAGAAGTCTCTCTCATAAGGACACTAGCAAACTTTAAAGAAGCCTACGAAAGATTTTCATGGACCAACACATAGACACGTCATTTTTATTGTAATTATATGCAAACGAACATTGAATACACTGGCTAGATGGAGTTGTCTGCCATAAAGGCCACCGGTCTGGAAATCCTCACCTCCTTTCCTATTGCCAGCATGTTTACCATCTGTGTCATCGCATTGTTTAGTCTATGGGCGTTTTAAAAAAATCTTTTTATTTAATCCAGCTTGTTCCCTTTACATACTGGATGAGCAAGATTCCCAGAAACACAGCTCACAGACATCAGAGCATAGATATGAGACAGGAAAACAGAAAAACACTGCATAACTGTCTTCAGAGCAGCAGCTGAACACACCTTTGACCAACACTTTCAGTGTAGCCTGATTTAGCCTATTCCTGTCCACAATGTCAAGCTAAAAACCCAGTTTAGTGTGGTCATTTTCAACACATTACTCATCCTGCATCCTGTTCTCTTAATATGTTGTTGCCTGTATCATCTCATCACTTCTTCTCCATGTGGGAGGCTGTGGAATGTGCTGGAAATGTTTACCTGCTGTTGTTAGCAGTAAACGGTAATGCTGGTTTGTCCAGGTGTTGTTCATAGTAGAGTTTGTATTTTAGAGTCTAACCAGTACGGCAGCTCTTTTCTCCCTTACTTTAGATGAATGGGTTATGAGGGTTTTCTTGGAATGGACTGTCACACACTGCTGGCTGTTTCAGAGTCATACTGTGCTCAGAGAGAGAGAGAAAGAAAAACACAGTTCATTGTGTGACATTTGACCATGAAACTGCACACGACCTTGAGGCATTCAGCAGGGTGCTATTTCAAATGTTAAACATTCTTTTGTGTTGATAACAGCTTTTTAAAAAACTTCCTTCAAAATATTTCCAGAGGACATTTTACCTCGAGTTCAGCTTAAATACCGTTCACTGCCAGTCAAGTTTCAAACGTTTATGCTTTTGCAGTTTCACTGAAAAAATCAGAAATACTCATTTTAAACAGGCAATGTGTAATATTTAGAGCCTCTCCTGGCCGTGAAATGAATTGAAATTTCCTTGAATATATTTCCATGATCTCACCCTCCTGTACATGTGAACAGAACTGGGGAAGCACAATTTGTGGCCTAAAAGTAAATTTTAAATAGAAGCATAAAGAGAAGCAACTGGCAAGATCCATTGCATGGTTTGTTGCATTGCTAAAATATCATAGAATCAGAAGGTTTTTAAGTGAAAATGTCATGATAACATTATCTCATTACTGATTCTGAAATCTTTAGTATCAGCTGGTTTCGAAACCCATCTAACATCCATCCATTCATTTTCTATACCTGCTTTATTCCTAATTAGGGTCACGAGGATCTGCTGGAGCCTATCCCAGCACACAATGGGCAAAAGGCAGGGCCACATATATAGAAAGACAACCACATACACGGGCAATTTTATACTTACCAATCGACCTAATGTAAATGTCTTTGGACTGTGGGAGGAAACCGGAGTAAACCCATGCAGCCACGGGGAGAACATGCAAACTCCACACAGAAGGGCCCCTGCTTGTTTGAACCTGCTTCTTTAGAGGTTAGCAACAGTGCTAACCACTAAGCCACCATGCTGGCCACCCATCAAACATTTTCATTTAATTTCAATGTCTGTACTCGGGTCACGGGGAGCCTGTGCCTCTCTCAGGCGTCATCGGGCATCAAGGCAGAATACACCCTGGACGGTGTGCCACCCCATCGCAAGGCACACACTACAGGCAATTTAGAGACTCCAGTCAGCCTGGAAGCATGTCTTTGGACTGTGGGAGGAAACCGGAGCACCCGGAAGAAACCCACCAAGCACGGGGAGAACATGCAAAACTCCACACACACAGACAGAAAACTAGACAAAACTAGGCATAAGTAAGTGCACCCCTGTACTATATATATGTTGGTTAAGTAATCATAAGGAAGCAGCCAGTCACCTTTAGGAAAATAAAGTTCAAGAACAATAGGAAAGGAAAATGGAAAATAAAGAGGAAAATCTGAGATCTGAGGCAGATGGAAACAGATGTAGGGGATAAGCAAGCAAGCAAGCAAGCAAGCAAGAAAGAAAGAAAGCAAGAAAGAAAGCAAGAAAGAAAGAAAAAAGACAGTCGAGAGAGAAAGAAAGAAGACAGTCTAGGGAGTGAGACAAGCAGAGAGACTGTTGTACAATCAAAGAAGATGAAAATCCCAAATGAAACAATTAAAAGCGTATGAAGGAGAAGGAGCCAAAACATTGTCACTGTGGTTCCTTCCTCATTGTGGCTGTCATGAAGGAGAGAAAGGGAACATAACTCACACTGAGAGCTGAGACACACTTCACACTCTGCCAGCAGTGAAATGAATAGCAGCTTTCAGACACAATGCATGGAAGACAGAAGAACGGTGATGGCCTGCAGCTCTGCTTTTCTCTGTCCATTCACACTGCTGACAGACAGATCAGCTCAAAAGCTCACGTGTTTAGGGCCATTGCATTCCAATGCATTCCGCTGGATCCATTTGCTTGTTCATCAGAAACAACTCCATGTACCAGACATTCTTTCATCAGTTTATCAGGTACAAAGGTTTCTGCTTAGTAGTAGGTCAAACTATAAAAACAACCAAAGTTTTAGCATGCTGCTGAATGTGCTAACAAGAAGGCAGCCATCTTAAGTCACTTATTTCCTTTTCACAATTTGACAGCATTCTGCTCCATGAGTCCATAAGGCTTGGTGGTCATTTTTTACTGCATTTATGAGACCCCCAAACAGGAAGTTTAAAATAGCATTCCAAAGCACAAAAAATTGTGCAAAAATTGAGTGTTTTACTGAGATTCTACAGAGAAAGACTCCACAAACCTGTCAAATGTTACATGTTAGCAACATTAGTCCCAAAAAAGACAGACACCAAATATGTTTTGCCTAATTTATCTGTTGAAAAGAATCTATCTATCTATCTATCTATCTATCTATCTATCTATCTATCTATCTATCTATCTATCTATCTATCTATCTATCTATCTATCTATCTGTCTGTCTGTCTGTCTGTCCATCCTTTAAGAGCTAATAAGCGCCACGTTACTAATTTGCCGCCAGGGGGCAGCAAAGAAACATATAATGACAACACACTAAAACCTTAAAAAACAGGACACGATCTCACTGCTTCCAATATTATGAATGTATTTGAAATCTATTCAGATGCTTGCTTGCCTTTTCTGATCAACAGAACTATCATGTTCCTTTGCTTTCATGAATGGGTGGATGTCCTCGCCATGTATGTAGAAATGTTTCACATCGGCAGGGTTGTGGGTTTTGATCTTAAAATAATCCACCACCCATGCTGCCCAGGCCTAACAATAGCGTCGGAGCTATTGTTGACTGGTTACCAATGCCTTGTATCTGTCTGCTTTTCTTTTTCTCTTCTCAGCTGTAAAGCGTGAGAGAAAAGGATGAGACCAGAGTTCCTAAAGGCAGCCACGCCTCACACACCCCCCTGCATTCCAGCATGTAGCTGAACATGAGGGGCTGATTTGGCTCTCCCTGGTTTTCCTCTGTCTCTGTCGGCCTCAGGCCTCAGGCTGTGTGACCCAAAATGCTGAAGAATCTGCAGTATAGATCACACATGGAACATAAAGATATTAGGGCGAGGGAAAAACACACAAACTTTAAAGGGCAAACGCTGTTGACACAGCTGCATAAAATAGGTCACTGGGTGAAAGACAGAAGTGGCGGGAATCGGAATGCAATAATAATCGCTCACGCTAGTGTAAATATTATTAGAAATAAGAAAGCATTTTCACATCTGATCTTAGATTGAAGATATGCTTATAGTTTATATTCAATGATTGTACCTTTCTCAGCCTCTTCCCCACCTACACTGACCAAATAATGCTTGGATTAGTCTGAGCACAAACCTGCGATATAGGTATCGGGTGCAGCAGTTGTATTGGGATTTGATACAATGAAGTACTATAGTGAGATTAAATACACTTGGAAAATGTTAAGCTTCACAGACATTGCTGCATTGCATTCACATGAACATTTACAAGATCATGTTACTGCCAGGTCAGCGTTACTGCTGTGACCAATCGAAATAATATCTGGTCATTGACAGTCCTGCGCAGATCCCCATTTATTGACGGTCAGAGTAGATGAGACATGGGTTCACCTACAACATAAATGGCCTAATAATCTGGAGGTGTGTGGCTTATTAAATAATAACCAGGCACAGAACTGCGATTAACTATTTGTGGCTTTATTTCACTTTTTTTAGTCTACAAAATATAAATGCATACATAGAGGTAGTGGCAGGATTCGTTCCGTTTTCCTCCCCATTAAGACAACCTTTTGTCCCATTGTACAAATTCAAATAAAAATGGTTTATAAAAGATGTGATTCCTTAAAAGTTTTATTGTGCAGGAATGTGGCCAGCATTTAGCACACTCTCGAACAGCTGAGCAAGAATAAAATTTTGGCCCCAAACCTAACTGGCTTCATGCAAAGCAATGCCTTACTGAGCAAAAAGACATGAATAGGTGCGAGTTACTCGACTGCAGAGTAAAATGTGTAGCATGCTGGGCAAATTCCTTCACGGAGAGGAATCAAAAATTTGGGATTTAACAAGAGGAATGCTCTCTCAGAAGTCAAAATAAAAAGTCTGATACAATGTACAGTGCAAATAATCACAGTGTATTGCAAAAGAAAAGAAAAAAGTTGATTGTCAACACAAAAAAAAAAATCCGTAATAAAACTGACAGAGGACGACTCCCATAATAAATCAGGGTAGTGCTTTAGCAGTGGATATGTATAATAAACCAGATCAAACAGAAGAGTTTACCCTGCTCACTGATAAAGGTTACTCATGTTCATTCCAGTCCATCATTGTTTAAAGTGGGAGTGTTGCAGACCTGCAGCAATACTCAAGCCCAAGTGTTTTCTCTGTTTGAACACCAGCTCACCCCACACAGACCTAATAAGCTGAACTAGTGGACCTCTAGGCTAAATTAATAAATCACAGTGATCACTCATAAAGATTACAACATATCTGAGACGCTGACATTCCTTCACTGTTCCAAACATAACAGCATTACTCCCACCTGCACAGCTGAGCCATCAATCTGAGGCTTTCTGCTTCTCTGTTCTTTGCTGATGAATAAGAGGTGGATATTGTGCTTCATAATGTACAATCACTCCAGTTTCATATCATCACACATGCATCCGCCCACCCAGCCACACACACGTGCACTCATGAACACACACAAACAAATACATAGACGTACACACATGCATACATGAGCGCACACACACAACCACATAGTCACACAGACACACACACATGCGGACACACTCCAGCTGACTTGACTGAGAAGGGAACGGTCATATTGGCCATTTGAGCTGACTTCACAAACGATTCAAACACTAAACATAACCACTGCTTTAACACGAATGCAGATTTTAAGCTCCCACAGACACAGATAAATGCTAAAGGTATCGAATATGAAAAACACTGTGTGTCAAATGTTTATATTACAGTCATAACACTGTTTTTTTTAAGCCTCAGGATGAAACCTGCTTCCTGCTTCATAGCACACTGTGTCGAAACCTCACTTCACATCATGGGCTTTTATTATTTTACATTTTGCATGAGTGTTCAGTGGAGCACAGAGCTCTGAAGAGGTTAACAGGTCATTAACGAGAAACTGCAAAAGCAATTAAAAATAAAAGGCAGAGCAGCATAAGACAGTTTCTATTAGGAGAGAGAGAGAGAGAGAGAGAGAGAAGTAACATTAAAACTGCTTTATTAAAAAAAAAAAAAAAAAAAAAAAAAAAAAAAAAGAGACAAAAGCTGTTTTGTTTAAGAACAAGGAACCGTCTGTTGGATAGACTTTTATATAAAAAACGAGTAATAGAACCCCCATGAAGATTAAACAGTTCAGTGGTATTTACCACCCTTCCATATTTCAATACTTCATACCCCCGGTGATTAATAAATTACAGAATTTCACACCTTAAATCATCATCATCATCATCATCATCGGACTTTAACATTGTTTCTTGTACAGGCACAGCTTCAACAGGATGTAGTTTGATCGTTTATAAATGTACTTAGAATACATTATATTACATTAGAATAAACCTTCTCAGTCCTCACTCAGAGAGACAACGTGTTGATGAAGCCGTCCTGACTGCTGGAGCGTTTATACCCTGACGACGAGCTGAAGTAGGTCTCTCCGTCAGTGCTGATGTCGTCGTCGTCATCGTCATCATCATTCATGTTGTTAATGAGGGGAGCTGAGCTGTTCTTTCGTCTTTGGGAGGAAACAGAAGTACAGATAATGTCAGTGTTCATGCTCTGTTTACTACATTGGGAGATAATTAGATTACTTTAAAAAAAAATTCCATTTTGAAAACAATATTAGACTTAATTTAATCTAGAAGAAATGCAATCATTATACCCCGATCAGGCATAACATTATGACCACCTGCCTAATATTGTGTTGGCCTCGCTTTTGCTGCCAAAACAGCCCTGACAGGTCAAGGCATAGACTCTTCTAGATCCCTGAATGTATGCTGTGGTATCTGACTTAAAGGATACTTTTGACAGATACTGACCACTGCAGACCGGGAACACCCCAAAACAGCTGCAGTTTTGGAGATGCTCTGATCCAGTCGTCTAGCCACCACAGTTTGGCCCTTGTCAAACTCGCTCAAATCCTTACGCTTTCCCATTTTTCCTGCTTCCAACACATCAACTTGTTGCCTAATATATCCCACCCACTAACAGGTGCCATGATGAGGAGATAGTCAGTGTTATTCACCTGTCTGTGCTCATAATGTTATGCCTGATCTGTGTACGTAATGCAAGACATTTGATACTGAACACTGCAGAATGTAATGTGGTTAAAGTACATCCCTGTCCTTGCAAATTTAGTCAGGTGAGATTAAAAAGTAATCGCCCTAAAAGCACTCAAATACAGTTTATTTAAAAGCCACTGCTGCTCGATTCAGGTTACCTCATTTCACTGCGTAAGGCTTTGAGCTGATTCTGGAGCTGCTCGTTGGCCTCCTGCTGCTCCTCCAGGTCCCTCTGTAGTTTCTTCTTACTGTGCTCCAACCGGTCAATCTCCTCCTCTGCCTCGTCCATCTGCCTCTTCAGAGCCTTCAGACGCAGGTTCAGCTGCACACACAGCGACACATGAGATCAACTCCTGCCCACCACGACTGTGTAAACCCTACTCACACCCACTCAATCCTGCAATAATAACGAAAGACAGGTTTGTTGTGCTCACCTGGTCTTTCTGATCCTGTAGCGAATGCTGCTCTTCATCCATCTGCATCACCATCTCCTTCACTTTCCGCTCCAGCCGACGGTTCACCAGCTGCAGGTTTGCACGGTCTCTGTCCAACAGAGAAAAAGAATTACACAGCTAATTAAACTGGGTCCTGATTTTTTTTTTTCCCCCTACTGTTAAAAAGAGTTGTGATTTTGTAGCTTCAAACCTTTCTTCTGCTTCCAGTCTCTCCTCGAGCTCCTGGATACGGCTCTCCAGCTGGGCCACTAGCCCCTCTTTACTAGACTTCTGCGAGTTCTCCAGATGAGATATTCTGCTCTTCAGGTCTTTATTCTAACAATAACAGTGCACAGTCAGTGTACACCAAAACCTCACACCATCTTTAAATCAATGCTGCATGAAGCTAGTGACAGACGACAGGAACTGGCAAGAATGATAGCTAAGATGATGAAATTTGAGGAGCAATAACCCTATTCATAACAAGGATCACTTGTTGTGGTTTGGTTCCTTTTACACAGAGATTTGTTGTTTTTTTGTTCTTCATTTTTTAATCTAAGTGTGGGCCAGGTAACGATCTCTGGAGAATCTTGGAGAATATAAAGTGCACCTGTGTAAGAATACTCTGAAATTAACTCTCATATGAAGCCCGTGTAAAATGAACAGGGCTTTTTTGTAATCCCCCTGAGAACTGCTGTGCTCTATAGCATGAAAGAGGCTTTTCATGTGTACCTGTCTGTCCAAGGCAATCTTATCACACTCCAAGTCTTGTTTGCTGGCTCGCTCCTGCAGCAGCTCACTCCTCAACTGCTCCATCTGTCACACACACACACACCATAATTAGACACTGTAAACATATTGCACTCTGTACAACAACAAGACGCGTAGGAAATATCTCAGACAGCATCATGTTGACGCTTCCTCTTAGAGTTGGTGCCACGGCAACTGTATAATTACCGGAACATTCTCAGTAGTAATTTGCATTTTTTTTGAAAGAAAAAGGTAAAAAGGTTGGGTTTCTTA
This sequence comes from Hemibagrus wyckioides, assembly GCF_019097595.1. Classification (NCBI taxonomy): domain Eukaryota; kingdom Metazoa; phylum Chordata; class Actinopteri; order Siluriformes; family Bagridae; genus Hemibagrus; species Hemibagrus wyckioides. The sequence continues at coordinate 11,058,434 of NC_080736.1, read as the reverse complement.
TTGAGCCGCTCTTAGAAATTCTTGCCAGGTTACATTCTGAAACACACTTCCCCTACGTGTATTTCCATAACACAGCCAAAGTGACTGAACTGCTGAATGCTCTGACGCCTCCATCATTCCTCACCTGGACGGACGTCTCAAAGCATGACAGGTAATCATTACAGACTAACAGCTGAATTCTGTAGAGCCGAGCTACTTATTAAAGATTAAACCACGATAATTGCTCAAGTATATGTAATATTTTATTGAACATCTAAAAGGAATGGCTGAGATGGTTTAACATCACGTTCACGCTATTTTCCGATCGACCTTAAATGTGACTGATCAAGGATATTACTTTATGTCTGAAGTAATAGAAGTTTACATCATACAATATGTGTACATGTCTGAGTTTACCAGTTCTAACTTACAGACTTTCTGATCCTGATTCAGGACACAGTGTGACTTAACAGAGTTTATAATTGCGATGTAAACTTGACAGCATTAAGGGAGCAGAAATCTCTGATGAGCAGAATCATATTTTTGGCATCATCATGACGTCCATGCTGGAGTTATGTGAAGGATATTATATATACACCGATTAGGTATAACATTATGACCACTGCGAGGTGAAGTAAATAACACTGATTATCTCCTCATCATGGCACCTGTTAGTGGGTGGGATATATTAGGCAGCAAGTGAACATTTTGTCCTCAAAGTTGATGTGTTAGAAGCAGGAAAAATGGACAAGTGTAAAGATTTGAGCGAGTCTGACCAGGGCCAAATTGTGATGGCTAGACCACTGGATCAGAGCATCTCCAAAACTGCAGCTCTTGTGGGGTGTTCCCGGTCTGCAGTGGTCAGTATCTAGCTGTGGAGGCCCCATGTTGCAACTTACAGAATTTAAAGGATCTGCTTCTAACATTTTGGTGCCAGATACCACAGCACACCTTCTAATCGAGTTCATGCCTCGACGGGTCACGACTGTTTTGGCAGCAAAAAGGGGATCAACACGATATTATGCAGGTGGTCATAATGTTACGCCTGATCGGTGTATAGCTTCATTTAAAACTTAAATTTGTACAAAAAGGTGCAAATGCGGACTCATTATATAAACAGTATATAAACATTGGGGCATGTATTACTGAAATAAATGTAAGGCAGATTCTAATTGTGTACATTTGACCAAATAATTCATTTAACACAAGTTCAGTGAAAGCAATAATTAAAGAAATAAACCCTACAGCTGTTCTACATGATAAAGAGGAAACAGTCACAACTGTCTAGCTGAACAGTACAAAAGTGCAGGCAGACAGAGGGAATAAAACGCTATGAGAAGAAGGAGATTGATAGGGAAACAATGAGAGGACGACTATCTGCTGGCATGAGGCGGTAATGGAGGATGATATTTTATGCCAATTAGTGTGTGACAGCAAGTCTCAGCAGTGAGCGATGGGGTGTGTGTGTTGCCCTGCGCTGCGGGGCGCCGACTCAGCAGAGTACAGAACACTAATACACGTGCACAGGCACACACACACACACACACACACACACACACACACACACAGAAACTCATCAGAGATGAGGAGAGAGAAAAGGAGGAGATTACTGTCATTTAAACACACTCATTTTGCACCTGGTGCCACGGGTCTCAGGTGTGCCCATCCTGATGCCCCCCTGCTGCCACTTTAAAGCCCCTCATTCCCTTAATCTACTTCCCTCTAAACCTTTACAGCATGCCACGGTTTCCACGGAAACTCACCCTGGCCTCTCGTAGGACCATTGTGTCTTTTTTTTTGGCTCCATTCTCTAATTCCAGACCGTCTATGCAACTGCATTCCCTCATCTATTCATCATTAGCTCAACTCAGATCCAGATATGGCACATCTTTGCCATGCCTCTCTACAGGTGCGTTAGTGTCTATGGACCCGATTATGTCATGGGAAAAGGAGCTTCTCAGAAAACAATAAGCAGGAAAAGTCATACGAGGCTGAAACAGGGCAAAAGTTGAAGGTGTAAACATGCCCTCACCATGTAATGTATGAAGCTGAAAATAAACGGCTTGTTTCCAAAGGAACTTTCCTTAGCGCTTGTGTGTGCAACACACACAAAAACACACTCACACACAAACATTTATGTAACATCTAAATGCAACATGCATCTTTTCAAAGCGAATTAACATGATGACATTATTCCACTAAATCATTTGATTTCTCAGATTCTAATAAAGGAAAAAGAGAGCTGGTGGTGTACAAACATCCAAAAACAAAAACCTCTGCTCTGGGATTCCTGAATCTTCTGTCCCATAAATGTAGTTAGAGCAAAGTCGGGTGCCTGCTAACCTGAGAAGCCTGGCAACTCGTGTATTTTGGCTGAGGCACTGCATTAGAAAGAGCTCCTAATTGATGCATGAAAATTGGACAGGCAATGTTACATGATAGGATAGCCTGCCAAAGCGGCCGATTACGCAAGATCCTCTTACAATACAATATCCCATCATCCAAATCCCTCTCATTCACAGCCCTGGCAGAAAAAAGGCTTGACAGACCAGTTCGCAAAGCAGCATGTGTGTGTTTTAATGCGTTATATATTAAATATGCGCTTTATGGTGGAACAGTACTACTGTACTGTAGAAAGTCTAACCTAACTTAAGCCTTCCAACTGAATTTCCAGTTTCTTCAGTGTTAAACATCTGACACATTCTACATGCGAGAAACGCTCACCTGTTCTCTGCCTCGATCTATTCTGTCCATCAGCAGGTCCCCATTCTGTCTTTCCTCATCCAGTTCCATCTGCAGATGAGATACCTGCTCCTGTAGGAACACAGCACACATCAACATCATCATCATCATAATCTGAAAGTACTAGTGTATATAGTAGTTTAAATCATTATATCAATTAATATGTTTTTAAAGCAACAGACACTGATGGCCTAAGAACATCTCTATATCTTTAACCTAAGAATAACAAACACAAGCATCTCTGAATATGTAAAATAAATAAATAAATAAAACCGCTAAGTGAAAATGTCCAACATCCTTCTGCTAAGCCATTGAGATAATATCTAGTTAATAGTTCAGTATTGCTAAGAATTTGGAATGGTCAAATCTAGGGAATTGTAACTGTAACATCTAGTGCTTCTGTTCATAAAAAATGGACGAATGTAGGAATTCGAGGAAGGTATAAAGAAAATCGACATATAATGTGTTTGCTGTTGACTGTATGCACCACCATGTTGTGATGTCAGAAGGTATGCTTATGTTGAAGAACTCGGGTTAAATGGACTCATAATCCCAAGTTCCAAATTGAATGACACACTTTTCCATGTTGGAGGTGTTTAGAGTACAATGGACCACCCCATTAGTCAGTTGTACTAATTAAATATGATGCTTTAACTATCAGATCAGCTCTAATTTACAATTACATATAAAGCTCTGATTAGAAGCCATAGATTGAATAATTGACAGATAACTAAGATATTATTATAAATACAAAGCTCATGTTTCATTTAATATAAAGTTGAACTGGGCTCTGCGTGTGTACCTCTAACAGTTTGACTTGTCTGGCTTTGTCGTTATTCTGCACTTTAGTGTCTGCATCCACTTCCAGTGCAAAGACCTTCTGTTGCAAAGTTTTCGCTTGCTCTTCTGCCTCGTCTCTCTCTCTCTTACAAAGCCACAGGTCTTCTTCCAGTTGACCAACCTATACACACACACACAAAATACAAATACTTAGACATCAGACAGTTGCCCCACCAACACTTTCAGCTTAAATATAATGGCTGCTGAGATACTTTTCTCTTACACTTATGTGTCTCTGTATAAACCTACAGAAGGCAAGTTCTGTTGTTTTTGCTCAACATGCAAGATGATTTTGAGAAATGAATGCTGAAATCTATTGTCTCATTTTTATCTTTTGCTGCCAAACCTAAAGGTTTTCAGCATACAAACAAAAACATACGAAGTGGTCTTGTTTTTCCAATATATTTAGAGGGACTGTGTGTTTGTGGAAATCTATGCATATATATTTATGTGTGCGATTTCGGTAATTTCATGAAGTTTGCATGATGCTAAGCTGGTGCTTTTGAGCTTTCCTTCTTCTTTAACAACATTATTCAACAATGCAAAACAAGTTTCAAATTTCAAACAAATTTCAGCTCATAACCTTGTCTTGTATATCTACATTCAGGATATGAGAGAAACTTTATAACAAATGAGTAACACTTTCGATAACACTGTAGCACAGAGCACATACTGTACCATATGTTTCAACTTTTAGCATGTTCAATGTTTTTAACTTTTGCTCAACACTCACATTCCTGCCAACTCAGATCCAGCACTTACTACCCCAACCACATTATACCGCCTTCACTATGAATACGAACACACATACACACACACACACGTTCGATCGACTTTTTTCACAAACAGGCCAAACGTCTCACCATAATAAAGTCTTTAAAAAGAGATGAAAAACAAAAAAACAAGACAGGGGGTGTGCAAGACAGAGACAGCAGATACAAGTAGTCTAAACATATTATGTGTAGTGGGAGTGTGTCTGGTGTAAGCATGTGTGCATGATAAAAGGTTGTGTGTTTAGGGAGTTGAAGCCGTATCAGAGCTGAGGATGCAGCTGCGCGAACAACTTGGATGTGTGCGCATAAGAGCAGTGTGTGTGTGTGTGTGTGTGTATTATAGGGACGTCTCATGGGATCAGGAGTTAGAAGGTCAACACTCGGACTCTCCCATCTCAGCAAAAACACATCCTCCTCTTCCTACACACACAGCTGTGTACAGGGGAAGGGCCTGCATGTTACATCTCTTTAATATTGCTATTGTTGTTTTTCTTCCTTTCCAACATCATGCTAACTAGCTGTAGAGTAGACACACACACACACACAGAGAGAGAGAGAGAGAGAGAGAGAGAGAGAAGATGAAGAACAAGTAGAGGAAATGCTAAAATTTTGCGAAAAATTAAACTAGACGATTTCACAATTTTTGGTTAAATGTTAAATCCATATTATTCTTCCTTTGTTTGTAATGACTTTAAAACAGAGAGGGAATGTAAAAGAGCGAGAGCGAGAGAGAGCGAGAGAGAGAGAGAGAGAGAGAGAGAGAGAGAGAGAAAGAGAAAATACAGACAGCTAGAGTGAGACACAGACAGAGAGAGACAGACAGAGAGATGGAGTCTAGATAGAGCTGATTATCTCTCCACTCCAGTTTTGGACACCGTGCTCCTCACAGCATGCTCGTTTGAAGAACTCACTATTCCCATATCTAACAATAACATTCCACACATGCCAGAGTGCTGATGGGCTAACTGCATCCCATCAGCCTGGGTCAAAGGTTACTGGGTTTGTGGAGTGTGAAATGGGTTAGATCTTTACTTTGTCCCAGAGCCTGAGCAGTTAAAGGAATGCTCCAGCCTTTTCTTTCCTAACTAATCTGCATCTGTAGTGTATAAAGGATCATCAATGGCCAGGAATCTGGACACGTTTCCTTGTTCTGAGAAAAGAAAGGAAAAGCTCAGATTTGTATACTCTATATTCAATTATGCTGGAAGTCTACAGTCCGTCAGTGGGAAGTGTATTTTCCTAAATGTTTTTTTAAGATTAAACTTAAACATATTCACTAGAACTCTGGGCACTATAAGTATATATAATACACAATAAGACACAAAGTAAAAGGTAAGGTGAAAAGAAAACGAAAATATTCAAGTTATGCAAGATATCATATGACACCTGAGTATTTATATCCAAATGTTATTTCGAAAGAACTCTTCTTCTTCTTTTCCTGGATGCATGCGTTATTTAGTGGAGTCTTGATCGTAGAAAAAAGGTTGTTGTAAATGAAATTCTGACAAAGATATCTTACACTGAAAAGGGTTCACAATGACCTACAGACGTGAGGCTTCACACACACGTTGTGACACACACGCACAAATGCACGTACACACACTCACTCGTGTGCGCATGGATACACACCCATATACATATACAGCTGTACAGACACACACGCACAACCCTGAAACCACTGTGACAGAATGGTTTGTACTTTAGTCTATCAGTGTCCACTTTAATAGCAGTTCATGCAGTTGTCTAAATTAACCAATCATGTAGCAGCAGCACAATACATACAATTATACAAATATAGGTCTAGAGTAGTTTCAGATAATGTTTACATCACATATCAGAATGAGGAGTAGGTTTGATCTCTCTGACTTTAACTGTGGCATGGTTGTCGGTACCAAGTGATACGGTTCGAGTATTTCTTAAATAATTAAACTGATGATTTCCTGAGAACTGTTCTCAAATCCTAGAAATATTTTTGATGCCTGTGGCTGGGAAAATGTCAAACAGCACATCAAAACATGCATGTTTCCAGGACCCTTGATATGACATTTGTTTACAGGTTATCTGGGGAGTTGTTAATGATGAGTAGCTGTGTGTCCCCGCCCAACCAACCTTCTCCTGAAGAGACTTGGCAGTGATGCGAGATTTCTCGAGCTCCAGACCTCCATCTCGCAGCTGCCTCTGGAGCTCGGCCAGCTCCTTCCTGTTTTTCTCCTTGTAGGTGTCGATCTGCTCCTGCAACTCCTGTGTGGAGCTCTGAGATGCCTCCACGATCTCACACATCTACACACACACACAGTATGGTTGGTGCTAAGGGCTGCATAGACTAGTCGATTTTACATTCATTACCTTTGAGGTGAGGTTGACTAGGAGAGGAAAAAACAGCAAGGCAGACAGTAAGGAATGCAGCTAAATGTATTACATTAGTCTGAAAACATTTCCCACTAGATGAAGCCAATTCTACAGTCAACTGTATTGATAAAACTCTCTCTTTTTTTTTTAAATCACTTCCATACCACTTTTGCAGAGGTGTTCTGACCAATCCCGATCAATCCTTCAGTTATTTGTGTTGGTCTTATAAAATCCTTCCACTATCCAATCCCTGTGTTTAAGGCTGCCCATCATAGAGAGTTAGAGTCAGCTGACAGAAACTGACCCAGGCTACTTTTTGGACACGCTTCCCTGGGTCATTATCAGTCTGGAAAAAACTACCAGCCATTGCTGTTGACACTGTATTCTCTACCCAAGGAGAGTCGCTAATAAGACTCTAAATGATGGACTGATTTCAGCTGAGCCACCACAGCATTTTAAAAAATTGGTACATACCCATATGTACAATATGATATAATATTGTAATATCACTTTGTACAATAATCACACCATTTTATTCCTTTTCATTATAAATCAACAGCTTAGCCTAAAGCAGCATGGGAGCTGGAAATGTCCTTTTGTAGCCTGTGAAAAGGCTGTTAACTAAAGTGCATTATAAAGTGTTCTTTGCTGTACCTGCACTTAAACATGCAGCCAAAAAACAATGTCCTCAATCAGTTTAATTGTGGAAAAGAAAACTAGTAATTACTGGTAAAAACTAGCACGAGCAGCCCCTAGTCGGTACTTCTGGTCAAAACACCTGAGTGATGCAAGCAATCATGACTGAATTAATCTGGGCATCTTTTCATCAGTAAAGGCTTTAAACAAATAACAGATAAAATAATAATTTTAAAAAAGCTTTTTCTATAATCTATAATCTATAAAACATGCTCTCTACATCTGATGGAGGTTAAGCCTGGCAACATTTTGCATAATCCTGAATCACATATTCTTTTGTGTTGATATCATTCTAAATTGTACAAAATAATAAAATCACTGGATTTTATCATTTGACCTTAGATCTTAAATCACATCTCGCTCTTGTGATGGTGAAAAATGTTTTAATAATAAATTCTGTAATGTTAATAATTATAAAAAACAAATCTGGTGATTTTTACGGCAGAGCTGTATAGTAGATGATCCTTGAGTCTCACCTCCCTCTGCAGCTTTTCCACAGTCCTGTCTAGCAGTCTCCTCTCCTCCTCAATCTCGTTCTTTGTGTTTTTAAACTTCTCCTTCTGACTCTTTTCTTCCTTCAGACGTTCCTCCAGCTCTTTGTGCTCCAGGGTCAGTTTGGTCAAGTTTCTCTGAGGAGAACAGATAACAAAGTTTATGATTTTTCTACAAACAATATAGAAGGTGCATTCTCTGACCAGACACTGAAGCGTGGTGTAGACTGACAGGGGATCACGTTGTGGGAAACGTGGCTCACCTGCACGTCTTCCAACCGTGCCGATAGAGCTCGATTTGCACGGCTCATTTCTTCTTCTTCTTCCTTGACCTCATTGAGAGACTCCTCAACTTGCCTCTTCTCTCTCTGCAGACACACATGGACAACTGATTAGTTTGAAATGTCAGAGGTGATGTGGACCTGGTTTGCGTTTTCATTACAATGGAAGAACTGTGGCTTATGTAAAGCAACAAAAGTGACAAATACTTGGTGAATGACATTTCAGCACTGCAAACATGGAGACATCAGAGTCTTATATGTATATGAATGACTGGGTCGCTAA